>NC_137624.1:11392075-11549575 GCF_963280865.1 Gymnoscopelus braueri
TGAAGAGAGAGTGTGAACTCCCCAGATCAGCGCTCAGGGGAGGGTGATCTCAGGCACCCAGTCGTTCTGACTGCGGCTCTCCTCACAGAACAGGTGCAGCTTCTCCATGGCTGGGTCCTCCCAAGAACCATCAGCTGGATTCTGTTGAAAGATAAAGGAGGAAAAACTGGTTAGCAACAAAATACTTCCAAATAGGCTGCTGTTTGTCCAATGCTTTGTGAGAGAGAACAGATATAGGCTATGTTGAGTTAAAATACTGTACATACCGTGATAAGGACACAGTGAGCGTCTTCTAGCTGTTTATCCTCGTCGCCAACGATCTCGACCAGGCGCTGCATGTCGCTCACTCTGACGATGCTGATGTCGTTCTCAAAGCAGAAGGACTGGATGAGGGTGAAGTGGATTTGGAGGGCAATGTCACACTCAAACCCTTCATCCATGGCCAGGACACAGAAAGACACACTGTCTGGATCACTGTTGAGACAAAAAAAAAACATATCTGTTAGTGGCTGCTCTTGTTCAGGGCAAAAGTATAGGCTATACCAGCTGAGAATAGCATAAGACATGTTTCATTAACATATTACACTTACTCATTCATTAGTGTGGCACTCTCGTAGACTCCAATAGTGAGTTGTTCCTCTTTCCGAGCAGAGAGGAGAGCTTCTTTCAGTGCTTTGCCAGGAGACCCAGAGGCAGGAGACTTCTGCATCTTCAAAATTATAGTTCCAAAGTGTTGTGATTACTGGTTTCAGTAGATGTGGATGGGGATTCAAAGGATAGCACAAGTTGGCTCTGAATGCTCTCCAAAGGGACTCAGCCGGTATTTATACAGAAGACCCGGCACGCGCGTTCTGTGATTGGCTGTCGTTCAGGGACAAAAGTGACCCCTCCCCCTCCCCCCCCACCACCACACCTCCTAGGACGCGTGCCTATAGAGAAGCTGTCCGAGGGAAGGATGGGCCAGTTCTGACTGAATGGATAAGATGCTGAAACTCCGTGACCTTTAATTGATGCCCTCTCAACTTCAGGAATAATTAATCCCGACACTTGGCCTAGACTCGTGCCATCAAAAGTTCATGTAGATTCGCAAGTCTGCCTAATTATTCGACGGAAACTGCACACTGTCACATTAAAGTCCTCAGTGTTCACTTTAAATCCTAGACAGTAGCCATTATGGCACTAGGTCTACGTGGTTCCCAAACTTTTTAGCTCAAGAACCAAAAGAGAAATTAAATGTTGGTACCCAAACTAGTGAAAATAGCAGATCTTCAAGCGCACAACATTGCTGCCTTTTCAGCTTGTAGATCGGCTATTTTTGGCTACATTTGATTTATTCATGAAATTATTTGAAAAAAACATTGATTTATTCTTTAATTCATGAAAAATGTTGCTTTTTGGGGGATTATTTGTTTTTATTTTTATGTTTTTACATTTACTCGTGACCTATACAAATGTGTCTGCGACCCACAAATGGGTCCCGACCCAGTGTTTGGGAAACAGTGCATGATGGAACCAAATGGACACGGAGGATTTGAGTAAGATGGGAAATGTACAGACATTTTGCAGTGCAATCCCACCTGAATCATGCACAATATATATATATAGGCCTATATATTTATAATATCACAGTATGCACAAACAAACTGCTGTTTGACGTGATAAATTTGACTCCACTTATTATGGTTGTCGTATATATTATTATTGTTATGATACAAAATGCTATAAGTGTCAAAGATATTCCTCTTCGTTGTGTTCAGGTTGAACTCTATGGAACAATGACGCTGAATCTTTGCAAGTACTGTAGCTACTTAAGTAGATTTTTACTTTACTGGAGTAGCCTATTCCATTTTTCTATACTTTTCTATACGTTTACTTCTACTCCACTACATCTCATGCCTGCAGCCTCACAATGCATCGCATTGTGACTCGGCATTGTGAGCTTGTAGATCAGCTATTTTTGTTGCGAGCTTATATTTTAAACATTTGATAACTTGTGAAACATTCTGCATAATCATTATGCAGATTGCAGAATGTTTCACAAGTTATCGAAAGTCTAAAAGTAAAAGTTCGGAATAAAAAATGTACTTGAGTAAAAGCACAAAAGTATTTGTATCAAAATGTACTTAAAGTACCAAAAGTAAAAGTAAAAGTAGGCTTTAATGAGTAGCCTACTTTTGGTACTTTAAGTATTTTTATACCAAAACTTTTGTACATTTTCAATTCCGGACTTTTACTTGTAACAGAGTATTTCTACATTGCAGAATTTCTACTTTTACTCAAGTAAAACATGTGAGTACTTCTTCCACCACTGCGCTGAATAGGGCAACTTTTATGCAACAGATTATAGATAGTGGCACGCGCCGCTACTTTGCATGCGTAAAAGACCATGGTAAAGACAGGAGCCAGACCTCACTGGAGGAGGCGCGTGGCAGCTGGAGGCGCGTGCATGCGTGTCCTCCTTATCTCTATGCCTGCATCACACTCTTCCATAGCAACCCATGGAAGATACCATCTGTCGCTGGAAGGGGGGACACACACACAAAGGAAACTCATGCCTGAAGATAAGTCAGCACCTGCTGTGCGTAATGGCCGCAGGTGATGCAGCCTGCAGTCCAGACCACCTCAAATAAAATGTATGTTTCTCTCACTTCAACAGAATATTGATGCAGACAAAATGTGCACTTATACTTTTTGACTAGATGTATTGGGCCTTTGGTTCTCAAGGTGGGGACCCCAAGGGTCCTTGGGGGGGGGGGGGTACCAGGGGTCCCGAAATGTGTTAATAAAGCGTAGCAATCATTTTAACCCCTTTATCCATATTTCATACTTTGGCTATATTAAAAAATAGCAGATATACAAGCTCATAGCGTGGCACCGAGTGCTGCACTATGAGCTTGATCTGCTATTTTTTTTTTAATCGTGAAAAGTTGCCCAAATCTTTGAGTATATATATTTAACATTTGTAACTACAATCTTTGCTTCTGGGGGTCCCTGGAACAAAATATTTTGAGATGGGGGTCCCGCAGCCAAATACATATCATTGTGGGGGTCCTTGACATGCAAAAGTTTGAGAACCATGCAGCTGTAATAAGCTACTTATATATATCAAAGATCGCATTATCATCCAAAGTGCATAGTTTTCTTCTCACTACAGAATTTGTGCGCTTTTTTAGCCGACAATTTGTGTGTAAAACACACACTGTCCTGTGGCAACCCTACCAGGCTGCATATGGACGCACACGCGTGGCTTGCCATTACAAACGCACACTTGAAGAATAGGCTACGGCTTTTAACTAATTTGCATCTGCACAAAGCCCCAGTCTCGGCCCATAGTGTGCTGCAGGTCAGCCAGACAAAAAGAGGCACACTGCTCCACCAACACCTGTCGCACACCGCGGGGAGGCGGGGCTCCGTGCCCGGCAGATGTGCCCTCAGCAACAATACGGCCGTATCGACTTGCACGCGCCCTGCCTGTTGCCATGCATGCAGATCGAGAGCCTATATCAGCTGTGATCAAAGTTTGATTCAAAGGTTCTTTAGACATGTGATGTGAGTGACTCACTCCTTGATGGCTCAATGTTTGCAAACTTTGCAGCATGCAGACATCGAGACAGAGAACTGTGCACAAGGAATACATAATGACCCAAAAATAAACAAATAGGCTATCAGCGATTCTATGTGCCTCCAAAACACATCTTTAAAGATAAGGGGGTTTCTGTTGCATAATGACACACTCTTTGATTGTTCGTAAACGTGTTTACAAGTCAGACTGCGGTGATTTGTATCTCTCCCTCCATGCAAGTCTGCAAATGCCTGTGTGGCGTGTGTTTGAGATAAGACTTTGTAGCCTAGAGAGATCACTTGCTGCACTAATAGTCCACACAGTAAAATACTCAGTGATAATGTATCATTATGGAGTACAAATGTAACCCAACGGAGTGAACGGACCCTTTACGGGTCCATTTGGGTTACGTTTGTACACTCTCGGAGTTAAATTAACACTCGGGATTCGTGCTGTGCTAATAAAGCCCTCTTCTTTGGCATTCAGATTGAATTAAAACGCAGACAACAGATGAGAGAATGTAGAGACACGTAGACAATGAAGCGGCGCGCCCTGTGGGTCGGGGTTGACCTGGGTTGGTGGTGGATCAGGGGGGGGGGGGGGTAGAAGGGTAGGGGGGGGGGGGTCATAGCGACAGTCCTCCATCTGTCCCTCTGCTTTCTATACAAGAACAATGGTGCTGAATCAATCACCGCCAACCTGTGTTGCCCTGTCACACTCTGGCCCCCTTTAATTACGCAGCAGCAGCAGACCTGTTTGTTGTTATGCAACGATATATATATATATATATATATATATATATATATATATATATATATATATATATATATATATATATATATATATATATATATATATATATATATATATATATATATATTGCGTGCACAAAAGTTAACAGAAAATAGGATTGTCTTGCCAAACAGTTACTTTCAATTATTAAACTTTTTTTCTTCTTGCACATTTAAAAACAACAAATGTGTAACAACAGCATAATATTGGGTTGGGATGTGCAGGTGAGATTTAGAAAACCCCGTGCAGGGTTTATAAAGTTAATCTCACCTGCACCACAAAAAAATACTAAAAAACAAACAATAGATACATAGTAGCTATGATAAAGAAAAAAGAAATATAGCCTGAACATGGAGGATAGATTAAATGCAGTAGAGATCTGACCGACTAAAGAAGACCAAATGCAACCAAACTATAAAGGGTCTTGTGTTGCAACGCTGGGGAATCTCTGGAAGTTTTGTTGATGTTTTACCAAATTAGGTCCATGTGGCCCCTCTATAGTCTCTGGGGTAAATAAATAAACCCATTCGAGGACAGCTGATGGCCACGTGGTCAGCATGGGCCAGCAGTGCAGCTTGTGCGGCAGCACGCACAGCGTCCTGGCACGCGCTGGTCATTTGCATGTGTATGGGGACTGTGATAATGGGGGTCTCTGCGCGCACAATAGGGTCCGTTTTTAGCCAGGCCTCTAGTCCTACAGATGGCATCTTCCACCTGCCCTCTCTCTCCAGCATGGGGCTGGCTGCATGGGGGATGGGGCGCCTTCTGCAGTGTTTCTGCAAAAAGCACTTATACTTTCACCAACAACTTTTTGAGTTTCATCCGGAGATTAAATAGATGTAATACTTTACAAGCAGTTTGCACAAAAAAAAGCACAGCATGAAGGTCTGCAAGGGTTTTATTTTGAGGTGATATATTTCTTCATGGGTCAAATTTGAAGCTTATTCATAGAACTATTAGGGCTACAAATAAACATAATATGCTTGTGTCTAAAAAAAATAAGAAAACGAAAGAAAGGAAAAAAAGCACTATTTCATGCATGTGTGTTGATAGCATCATAGCAAGAGACTGCAGAAAAACAAAGCAGTGAATTAATATATTTTTAGACGAAACTATTCTTTTTAGTTGTGCAGAAGACCTATTATGCCAGAACGTGGCTCGGTGACCCCTATCAATCTGCCACGAGCCAAAGTGTGACAATGATATTAGCATACCAATACACCATCCAGGCTGACCAATCAGAGTGCAGCTTCTTTCATGGAGCCACACGAGAGCCAATGTATAAAAGCTCAACACACAGGGACTAGAGACACTGCTTTCTCGGATTTGCTTTCCGACAACACAGACCTATCTCTCTCTCCAACTTCTTCCCTTGTGGAATACTTTTGCCTCTCCAAACTTCTTCTTCCCTTTGTGGAATACTTTTTGACTGATCATCACCATGACTTTTGAGGAGGTTCTCATCCAGGCCACCGAAGCCGATCGTGCCCAGTGCAGCGGCCAAGCCCTGGAGGATGTTCTCATCTCCGCCAAGGACAACGAATGCTTGACCGTCGGTGTCTACGAATCCGCCAAAGTTATGAACACTATGTAAGTATGAGCTTCTCGAACACTATATTGATGCACAGAAACGATGACCCTCCCACGATTTCCTAATTTGAATCCCATTTGGAATGTGTGCTCATTGCTTCTTTTATTTTTGTCTCCACAGTGATCCGGATAATGTGTCTTTCTGTGTCCTGGCCATCGATGAGGAGTTTGAGTGTGACATCGCCCTCCAGATCCACTTCACCCTCATCCAGTCCTTCTGCTTTGACAACGACATCAGCATCGTCAGAGTCAGCGACGTGCAGCGCCTGGTCGAGATCGTTGGCGACAAGGATAAACAGCTAGAAGATGCTCACTGTGTCCTTATCACGGTATGTGTTTGAACCAGTGGTGGAAAACGTATAATCAAATGTTTTACTTAAGTAAAAGTATCCATACTGCAATGTAGAAGTAGCCTACTCTGTTACAAGGACATTTACTTGAGTGAAAGTACAAACGTATTGGTATCAAAATGTACATAAAGTACCAAAAGTAAAATAGCAGATACAATATTTGCCTCTGTGCAGAAGTATTGGAAAGACTCCAGTAAAAGTAGGCTACCTCAATATTGTACTTATAAGTACAGTAGGCTACTTGAGTAAATGTACTTAGTTACTTTACACCAGCTGCTCTTTGGAAGTGTTTTGTTGCTAACCAAGCTTTCCTCCTTTATCTTTCAACAGAACCCAGCTGATGGTTCTTGGGAGGACCCAGCCATGGAGAAGCTGCACCTGTTCTGTGAGGAGAGCCGCAGTCAGAACGACTGGGTGCCTGAGATCACCCTCCCTGAGCGCTGATCGGGGAGTTCACACTCTCTCTTCGTTTTAAAATGGAAATACTCATCCTACTGAGCAGGATGACACTGTTTTCTACACATCCCTGGATGGATACTCCTGAGGAGGATTCAAAATCCATGGGCAAAGCGGACCGGCGCCGGCCCCGAAGAGGGCCGCCCCGCTGGCAGCGACCCGTCGCCTCTTGTCCCGTCCATACCAAGATGACTCTCATTCTTTATGTGAATGAGGTCAGGTATGCCACGAGAGCGACACATCGACCCTCATTCTTTGTGTGGATGAGGTCTGGAGAGAAAGGAGAAAGTGATGAGTTCTGCGTCCCTGTGTGTCGTTCACACACAGAGCGGGAGCATCACACGCATATCTGACGCACGCGCAGCAGGAGAAGAAGCGGTGCTGAGAAAGAGACATTCTTTAAAAAGAGACTTTTTGAGATGTTCTCTCTCGCTGATCAACAACCATGCAGCGAAATGTTTCCCACTTTCCAGAATTGTCCTAATTCTCTAAAGGTTTCACTTTAGAAATTTAATGATGACAAAATTAATGAAAATATTAAACTGAAGAAGTAAAAAAAAGAAAAGATTTAGCTCTAAAGGTTTCACTTTAGATGTCTAATATCTTATAAAAAAAGTTTAAAAAAAGATAATTTATAATGCTCTAAAGGTTTAACTTTAGAACGATTCACTGTACTTATATAAAATTAAAAAAAAGCCAACTAATTTATATAAATTCTTGTACGAATTTGACATTGATTATTTTTGGAAAAATGTGACAAGCGACAAATGTATAACTTTTCACTTTAGAATTGTTGACATGTAATCGAATATCCAACAGAAATGAAAATGAATATTAATTCAATAATAAAACTACGAAAGAAAAAAAAAGTTGTGTGTCATGTGTTGTGTTCAATGTTTGAGCAGACTGACTTATAAGTTGAAAAGGATTTCTCTTTTCTTTTTTTCCCTTTTCTTTGGACAGTGTGTGTTTGGGGACCTGAGGCAGCAAATTTGCATTAAGGCAGCGCGCATGTGCTTCATGTGCAATGAAAACAGCCAATCTGCAAGCTCACAACGCTGTGAGCTTGCAGATCGGCTGTTTTCCTAGCCCATGCAGCCAGCCAGCCAGCCAACACACTCATCTGCATGTGTATAGCCTAATTAAATCCTCTGTGTGTAGGGGCCATAGAACCACGGGCTGGCGGGGCAGCACAATAGCAGCGCGCGTCCAGGCTGTCAAATGCAGCGGTCATCCGCACAGAGCGCCTATTGTCTGTCCCCACTCCCCCGGCAGATGTCTCCGTACCCACGCCACACCATCTGCCACTTTCCTGCAGGTGGGGGGGAGGGGAGGGCCTGGACTTTTCAGTAGCAAAAGGGGGCCGGGGGTTGGGCTGGTTTGGTCCGGTTGTACCATAGAGAGGTCCCCGGGCCAGCTGCTGTTCTTCTCCCCCCTATTGTCTACTACTGGGACGGGGGTCTTGTCAGGCACTAGTGAAAAACCATGTGTTGCCATGTCGGCTTATTACAAGCTACTTTGGGTTTCTTTTTTCTGCTAAGTTGCTTGTAAAAATTGGTAGTTGTGGGTTGTTTTTTGGGGGGGGCTTGCTTTTAAAGTGTAGTTGCTTATTTAGGCTTGCTTATAAAACAAAAATATTTATTATTTAAACCAGTTGGTTCTCAAATATTTGCATGAAAATGTTTTGTGCCAGGGAGCATGTGTTGCTAGAAAAATGTTTCAAAAAATATTCTGAATATTCCACATCTTATTGCAAGAGTTTTTGAAAATAGCCAATGCATATAGGTTTAAAGTGCTCATGAGGCCTAGCTGCTTCTTCTGGGGTTGTCTTCCAAACCTGGTTGCTTATTTCTCTCATAAAATATGGCAACGCTGAGTGAAACTTTTGGTAAACAAATCCCCAGGGAGAGGGCTGCTGCAGGCTCAGTGCTGCCAAGGCAGCTCTGTTTGAGTGCAGACAGTATAGTAGTGCATGTTCATCATGAATTAAACCATGAAATATGTGTGACATTACTGTTTTTTTTACTAAATTCTCACACTTTATTCAGTGCATGACTGCTGGATACCATAGAGTTCTTACAAAAACATAATGAAAAGTTAAAGTTAAATGTCAAGTTTGAGTTTCAGAATTATTATATTTTTCAGGGACCTGGCTACATGACCAACACCACTGATAAAACATTAAGGAGAAAAGCACATTTCACATGCAGTCCATACTGTGGACACTTCAAAAAGATGCAATCAATAGGCACTTTCACACACACACACACACACACACACACACACACACACACACACACACACGATAATTTATCAATTTATTTTTATTATTTAAAAAAATGTGGAAATCATCACAAAATATTTGTTAGGATAATGATCACTTAATGCAGAATATAAAAAAGTATTTATTTTCATTAGCCAAGGTAGAATAATTTATTCTATAAGTATTAAAGCATAAAATACTTTAAAAAGTATAAAAGTGCAATGCAAAGAAAGCTGTGATGGCGCATCACTGAAGCGTCTCTCATGAAAGCACACACAACTTGGAGGTGTGTCTCAGACCTCTGTAGGCACTGAGGCTCTCCCTCTTGGGGTCTCGCACCATGCCTCTGACCACGGGCGTGGTCTCGCAGCCCCTCCTCTTCTGGGCCCGGTGCAGGAGGACGCGGTAGACCCCGGTCACGGGGCTCCGGCTGTTCCCGGGGTCTTTGTCGCGCACGAGCTCCGCGGTCAAACCCAGCTCCTCCAGGCAGGCCCTCACCTCGTCGTCCAGCTCACCGGGCTCCGAGTCCAGCAGGCGGCGGGGGCTCGGGGGGTCCGAAGAACCCTCCGGACCGCCCCACGACCAGGGGAACTCCACGGGCAGAAGCCACTCGCAGCCCAGCATCTGGTCCAATGCGTAGCGGTCCGGCGGCGAGGGCCTCAGCGCCCCCTTGATCAGCCTCTGGCAAGGGCCCGGCACCCAGGGCGGTACGGTGTAGTCGCCGTCGAGGATGCAGCGCCGCAGCTTGCCCAAGGTGACGGCGCGGAACGGCACGGCGCCGGTCACCATGAAGAAGAGCAGGACGCCCATGGCCCACACGTCCACCGGCGGGCCCACGTAGGAGTCGTCTCGGAAGAGCTCGGGGGCGGCGTAAGGGGGCGAGCCGCAGAAGGTGTCCAGGATCTCGTCGCGCCGGGAGACGCGCGTGCTGAAGCCGAAGTCGGCCACCTTCACGCAGCCGGAGCTGGTGAACAGGACGTTCTCCGCCTTCAGGTCCCGGTGGATGATGTGGTTGTTGTGCTGCACACAGAAAAAGAAATATTTGGCTTGGTGTTTATACGTGCCGAGGTAACTACAACTAAACAGATAACTCTTTAGGAAAGGACTGAAACTAACCAAAACGATGTTGTGTACTAGTAAAATTAAATGAAATGGAAAATACAAAACTATAACTCTGCTACTCACATTAACTCATGAGGTATTGAACTGTACTTTCATGTGCATTTTTCTGCAAACTTCTAATAAATAATATTCAATCAATCAATCAGGTGATGATTAGTCCTGAATAATGCATGCATAGCTGGTAGTTAAGCATGCGATTTAGTATGCCATCCATAGAAATCACTCATATATCTTTATATTTTTTAATTATGCATTTCAGAACAAAGTTAGACTCCAAATCCAAATGGCAATGTAATGCTTGTTATCAGTGGTGTAAAGTAACTAAGTATATTTACTCAAGTACTGTACTTAAGTACACTTGAGGATTTTTGACTTTACTGGAGTATTTCCCATGGTACTTCTACTCCACTACATCTCAGAGGCAAATATTATAAATATATAACTTTTACTCCACTCCACACCATTATTATCACAAAACATACATTAACCACATCAGCCCTATATTTCGGCCATTTGAAAATAGCCGATTTACAAACTCACAATGCGTCGTGAGCTTGTAGATCTGCTATTTTCAAAAGAGTTTTATACATTTGAACTTGTGAAATGGGACATTCTGCACAATGAGTACTTTTACTTTTTGTACTTCAAAGTATATTTTAATGACAATACTTTTGTACTTTTACTTAATTAAATTTAGATTACCAGACTTTTACTTGTAACCGAGTATTTCTACACTGCAGTATTGATACTTTTACTTAAGTAAAAAATGTACCTTTTCCACCACTGCTTGTTATGCCAAATCTTTCTCTACTAGCCTTTCTGCTTTGTGCACTCTATTGTCCACATGAGAACCTATGAGTGCAGAGTGAAGACGTCAAGATGGATTGCTGCTGACCCTGCCATTCCAGATGACCTACACTACCTCTACCAGTGATGGAAGAAGTACTCGAAGAAGTACTAGATTTTGGACTTGAGTAAAAGTAGCAATACCAGAGTAAAAATACGTTTTTACAAGCGCATCCAAGATATGACTTAAGTCAAAGTACAAAAGTATTAGCATCAAAATATATACTTAAAGTAGCAAAGGTAAAAGTACTCATTATGCAGAATGCCCATTTCAGAATCATATATTATGTCATGTTATTGGACTAATTATTGATCTGTAATGCACTTAAGCCCTATTTTATACTTTGTTGTTCGAAAATTCCAACAAAGTTGCTCGAATATCCGATCTACAAGCTCACAATGCATTGCATCGTGACACATTGTGTAGATCTGCTATTTTAGATAATTTGATAAATTATCAATAATCTAAATCTGCAAAGTAACTAGTAACTAAACCTGTCAAATAAATGTAGTGGAGTAAAAAGTATCACATTTGCCTCTGGGATGTAGTGGAGTAGATGTATAAAGTATCAACAAATGGAAATACTCAGGTAAAGTAAAAGTACCTCGAATTTGTACTTTAGTACAATACTTGAGTAAAGGTACAGTTACTATCCACCACTGACTACTACTACTCTACTACTAGTCTTGCATGGCCAGACTGTTGCCTCCCACAATTTTCAAATGTTTCCGGTCATACAGTCTGGGACTCGGAAGCTCTGATCAGGATTAAAGCATAAAGCTGATGTAAAGCCTCCTCCCCACTTCCATTTAGTCTTCACAGTCACGCAAATTGATCCTAATATAAATCAAAATCATCTAAGTATATATAACTTTATGCTAAGCAGAAATAGAAATACAAATATAAAATGTAATGATATTTTAAAATACATTTTCGTGATCGGAAGTGCCAGTTTCCTCTCTCGGATTTCGGGAGGTGTAGTTCTAGACTCTATATAGCATTCAGAGATTGTGGAATAGTTGTCTGGCTACGCGAGACTAGTCTACTACTAATAGCAACTTTTCTATTACACACTAACCAAATGCCTCATGGCACACAGGATCTGGGCAAAGACGATCTTGCAGTCGGTGTCGGACATCTTGCCCTCGTCGCAGATCCTGGAGTGGAGGTCCCCTCCTCCGGCGTACTCCATCACCAGGAAGAGGCGGGCGGGGGTCTCCACCACCTCGTACAGACGCACCACGTTGGGGTGCTGCAGGCTCTCCATGCTGCAGATCTCCCTCGGCAGCAGGCGCTGGGCCTCCGGGTTCAACCCGGTCTTCTCCAGCACCTTCAGGGCCACCTTGTCTATGCGACAAAAAAAGCGACACATGCGGTAGAAGAGTGCGCTAGTTATGTGTTGTTCGTTCATTATGCTTGTACAGTACACAAACTCTCATTGACTTCAATGCATTCCGTCAGACTTCCAAGTTCTGGCTTCAGTTGTGCCTAGAACAGTGATTCTCAAACCTTTTCATGCATGTCAAGGACCCCCAAAATGCTATGTATTTGGCCGCAGGACCCCCATCTCAAAATATTTTGTTCCAGGGACCCCCAGAAGCAAAGATTTGAGCTACAAATGTTCGCTTTATAAAATATTTATATAAAAGGTTTGCACTAATGTTCACACATTTTGAGATATTTGTACTTTACTTGAGTATTTCGAATTTCCAATACTTTTACTTTTACTCAACTGCATCTCGGATCCAAATATTGTACTTATACTCCACTACATTTATTTGAAAACTTTAGTTACTAGTTATTTTGTAGATTGATTATTATTGCAAAACATCCATTAACCACTTCAGCCCTATATACATTTTGGCCATTTGAAAATAGCAGATCTACAAGCTCACAATGCATCGCATCGCGACTCATTGTGAGCTTGTAGATCGGCTATTTTCAAAAGATTTTTATACATTTGAAAACTTGAAATGGAACTCATTCTGCAAAATTAGTACTTTTACTTTTGGTACTTTAAGTACATTTTGATGCCAATACTTTTGTACTTTTACTCAAGTACATTTTGAATTCCGGACTGATACTCTGTATTGATACTTTTACTTAAATAAAACATTCGAGTACTCTTTACACCACTGGAAAGGTGCAATGAGGATAAAGTTCATGGTGATTATTAATTACCTCTGGTGAGGGCGTGGAATGCCAGTTTGACCTTGGAGAAGGTCCCATAGCCAATCTCCCCTCGCACCTTGTAGAAGCCCACCCTGCGGCCAATGACCAGCTCCTTGATGGTCTTCTGGTCTGTGCACATGTCTGTGGTGAGCTTCTGCAGGGGAGTGAGCTTCACCGTCTGCTCTGTCTGCTCTGCCTCCTCATCCTCGATGGAGCTGTGACTCAGGCTGTACAGGCTGTGGTGCCTCCTCCTGGTCATTACCTGGTACTCCCTCCCAGGCATTTTCCCCCCTTCTTCTATTTACAGCAGTGGAGCGACCAGGTCATCCTAAAACAGTAGTTTGACAGGTTGTTATGTTCAGTGGTGGAAAAACGTACTCAAATGTTTTACTTAAGTAAAAGTATCAATACTGCAAAGAGACAAGTATAACACTGTTACAAGTAAAAGTCCGGAATTCAAAATCGACTGGAGTAAAAGTACACAAATATTGGTATCAAAATGCACTTAAAGTGCCAAAAGTACTCATATGCAGAATGTCCTGTTTCACAAGTTTTCAAATGTATACATTTGATTAAAATCCTTTGAATATAGCAGATCTACAAGCTCACAATGCGTCGCATCGCATGAGTTACGTTTTTTATGACGTACTCTGTAAAGCACTTTGAGCTGCATTCATGTCATGAAAGGTGCTATATAAATGATTATTATTATTATTATTATGGAAACAGTAGAGGTTAGAGGTACAGTCAAGAGTCATAGTTTTACCTGAAAAGTCAGATATGATGTAAACATTATAAAGATACACGCTCTGAGAATGCAAGAAAAATAAATGCTCACAAGAATACTAAATAAGTACTATTACATCTATAAACAAAAATAACATGCATGAGATTTGCTTGTGAAACTCCAAATAATAGTGTACAAAGTTACCATATACTGTCACATTGTACATTGCATTTTACTATGTACATGCCAAAACCCTAAACCTTATGTGAAGTATAATTTAAGCAAAAGACAACGATCTTTCTGTGCACAAATACGGTCAGGAACATTACCATTATCTCTGGAGACTGGCAGGTTTAATGCCACTCCAGAGGAAGAGAGATACTATTTGTTTTGTGAACCTTTTATTTCATTGCCCTAAATATGATGATATAAGAGAGGTATTTGTTAGTAAGATGTCTTCTATTCGTGGTGATTTCCTTGAGTTAGGCGATTATGAAAAACTTATAGAGATATGTTTTGTTAAAGGAGCTGTTGTTGTGGCAGATTTTATTTGTCCAGCTTGGGAGAGAAGACAGAACACTCTGTATAATTCTGAGATGTGATTGAATGTATTATGTGAATATATTGTAAACATGCTATAAGCGTAAAATGGTGTCTTATAAACCCATGAGGGTTGGACACTTTGTGTGCGGAAAAACAACTAACGCACATCCTCCGTTCCTTGGTGCTAAGCTTAAACTGTAAGAACAGTAAACATGAGAACAAAGCTGGGATCGCAACTCACTTTTTATGCTCCAAAGGCTATTTATTCATGGCGAACAGGTAGTATACAACGTTTCGACCCTTCCAGACTTTTTCAAGTATAGGCCTACTTGAAAAAGACCGGAAGGGTCGAAACGTCGTATACTACCTGTTTGTAATAAATAAATGACTTGAGCTGCGAGACCCACTTTGTTCTCACTTTGTGTGCAGGACACGGAAATAAAATTATCTATCTATCTACTGCATGTATAGTATATTCTAACTAAACCTAATTTTCTGGGTATTCTACAGAAATAGGCAAACATTTAATGAAAATAGGCAAACATTCAGCAAAAATAGCAGATCTACAAGCTCAAGCGTTGTGAGCTTCTAGATCATCTCTTTTCTCTATTTGATGTGCAACAAAGTATATAGGCTTTTAAGTGCTTAAGGTCTCACCATTGAGCCTCCACAGTTGTTGCATCCAAACACATCCGTAGTATCCATGGCAACAAAAAGGCCCAGTACATCCCTATTGACTCAGTAGGACATTGAAAATGACACCCATCAACCCTGGCTCCTCTTCTTCAATGACATGCTGATGCCCAGAATCCATTTGCGTTAATATTCTCTCATTATGTGAGAACGCTGTATTCCAGAGAGAAGTAATGTATCATGCAGTTGTTATGTTTTCAGCCCCAGATCTCCTCTCGTTCCTCTGGTACTCCACACACACACACACACACACACACACACACACACACACACACACACACTGGCTGGCTGGCATCACTCGGTCCTCTCTCTGTGCCAAAGTAGACACTCACCAGTCAACTCTATCTCTGTGCAGTAGGCCTCCTCCTCCTCCTCCGTCAGATTAGAGATTAACGGTGGTTTCATGAATTCTAATCCTGGCTTTATTTAGGTCCTCCCCGATCCCTTTAAATGGCTAACGTTTGGTGCCGAGAGCTTGAGAACAAATGTGCTCACACACAAACTACTCTGCTTGCTGTTCAACCTGGCTGACAATAGAATAGAAATATTTAGTTGATTGGTCGTATGGTAGATGCCACCGTAATGGCGTGCGTACTCTGACAATGGGTACTCTGACAAGGAGTACAATAGGTACAACAGGTATTGCATAACCGGGTGGGGCATACATTCCTAACGTGTATCGTTCCCGACTTGCGTGGTCCCTAGGTACGGGCACCGGTCTAAATCCTTTAAAACAACATGACACGTTTCGGCTTCTGCCTTCCTCAGTAGCTGCATTCATGCAGGCATTGAGTACATGGGGCAAAATATGTGATAAACAGTATAACACACATATGCGGGTGGTTGATGATACTTTACATTTGATGATCTTTTATATTTATTGTAGTTTATGATGCACAAGGGGAAATAACTACTAACTATATAACTAAAAGTGCTGCTCCTATGTAGAGCGAAATCCACGTTCCTAGACGCAGGATGACCTCTTGGTTGATATAGTCAGAGATCAGTCCTTATGCAATAGCATTACCTGATGTTCCCAGAGAGAGATTAGCTTCTCTGCCCGCTAGACACACTTGCTAGACACACTTGGAGCAGCAGAAATAATAAGGATTATGGAGCGGGAGCAGCAATCCTACAAACTGTGTCACTCCTATTCAGGTGTGTTTTCCAAGTAAGCTTAGGAAACTAAGTAAGCCTTGCCGAGCCATGCGGGCCCATACATACGGCACATCTATCTCCTGTTTCTGTAGCGTGAGGTGGCTTGATGTACAAGTATACCCCCTGGACATGACGCTAGTGTGTCGTGGCGATTTATACCCAATCCAACCCTTGACGCAGAGTGCCAAGCAGGAAAGCATTGGATACATTTTATAGTCTTTGGTATTTACATAACCACTTTTAAAAACAAAAGTCACATAGTCGACGAACATTCCTCAAACGTTGTGCAAGTGCAATTAAAGGAGCACTTTCAAAATTATTTAAATATTTATTTACTAATTAAAATAAATATATAATATATTTTTTATTTATTGATGCAAGAATGGGTTCTATTTCTCCCGGAATCCCCACCAATGATGTCATAGGCAGGTTTCAGAACTGTCCACAGCCCACTTCTAAGATGCAGAGCAAGGAGGCAGAAAATGGTGCCGTCATGACCAGTGAGGACCAATTATATGAAGATACGGTTGAAAATCAACTATGGGATGTTCTGGCCGCACATATGAACACAGCAAAATCCTGATAGTGTGTACACAATCACTGGTCCATTTGGTTACATTTAATTCCCTCAAAATGTAATGAGGATTTTACATGTATTCTACAAAATAATTTTAAGAAGCAGCGTCACTGTGTCTCTCAATTGCACTGTTAGTCACTTATAATTCATTAACTGTCAATCGGGACAGGTTAAATAGATTTAATTGAATGAGTTGATCTTGCGCTGCCTCAAGCTGCTGTCTGACCTGTCATGCCTCACAGCGCCCTGCGAGTGGAAAATCAGTCTGAGCTCATTGGATTAAAAGTCCTCCAGCAGGAACATTGGGTGAAGCGCCTGCATGACTCTGCTGTAATCTGTACACTCGTCACCTGCAGCAGTCCCCAGATCTCCTATCCACGGCGTGTGACACTGGCAAGTGTTACACGTTATTGCAGTAATAATGTATTATTTAAAGCTACAATCTATCCGTTTTGTGTCCTCAAAACGTATAGATTGAAGTAATTGCAACTCTATCACCCAGGAATACAAAAAATTAAACAAACATCTACCTCTCATTCAAGATGAATCCCTGTTGGCCAGCTGGCCCAGGGGAGATATTTGACCAAGGAGCTTCAGGCACAGTAGTAGGCGTCCTACCTGACCACTGCAGATGTGCTAATTATATTGTATTAGCATACTCTACAATACATATTGATTAAAATAACATTTCATTCATTCAAATATGTTCTGGAGTGACGACGATGCCACGCATTATAAAATACATTGCGTGTGAACACCTGTTAACTATAAGAACGACAAAACAACAAATCTCACACCTCAACAGCCATTATCACTGCATAATGCAAATATGCACAGAACAATTTTATCAGAACCAACAATTAACAAACCAATAGAATGACACACTCACACTGGCCTACAAAGACTAATTCATATGTTCTCAAACGAAAACAACGCAATTATTTTTGTTTTCAAAATCCATTGCTGTTGTACCAGACACAGCCACTCGATTAAGTATTTAATTAGCCCAAAGGATGAAATTAGCTACTAAGACCAGGAGAGACTGAATTACAGCTAAATCTTCATCCTCTTAAAATGGATCATTGAATGCCCTGGCACACGGGTATGTCCCAATCTCCCAGTTCTCCTCTAGTAAGCACTGTAGTATCTGAGGACACACATGGGGTGCATCTCAGATCAAATCCTCATTTCCTACGCTTGCATCCTTTCCTTGCATGTTAGTCAATCCCACTAAGGAAGCATGTAGGAAATGAGAAGAGGAGAGGAGAGAGGAAAGCAGGACATTTTGTTTAGAGAAGTGGGACGTAAATTCAACTGAAATGTCAGTTCCTTGTTCCTTGACTACAAGTGATGCTTCCTATTAATCCTATTTCCTATGTCCTTCGAGCAGGTATAAAAGACTTGACAAAATGGCGAACGACTTCAACTTAGTGTAGGAGCTAAGATGTAGGACAGATCAGAATAAGGAACTGAGATGCACCCCTGCAGTTAATCCATTCATGGCATGCACAATGTGTGCATGTGTATTGCCCCAGACAAGACACGACCCCAACAGCTCTGCCAGTAGAGCTTAGCTCTATTGGCACGGTGAGTTGGGCGTCGGGTTGCCGAGTGGGAGACTGGGGCTTGATCCCAGTCTCCCACTCGGCGCACACACACACACACACACACACACACACACACACACACACACACACACACACACACACACACACACACACACACACACACACACACACACACACACACACACACACACACACACACACACACACACACACACACACACACACACACACACACACACCTAAAAGTGTAGCATGTTCAATCAAGCTGTCGTACCTTTTTGTCAACTTTTTTTAAAAATCAACTGCTTTTCATCTTTTCCCCCTAATTTAGTCATTACCAATTCCTCCCATGCTTGTGTATTATTTAAAACCTACAGTAGGTCTGGGGTGGGTGTGTAGACAACCACGACACCTCTAATGCATATTGGGCATAGAAATATTTTATTTGAGGTTTGGCACTATTGTAATAGATTTTGCATGAAGAATGGCATTCTAATGACATATACGCAAGCTTTGGTCACATGTAAGTCTGCCTCCGTGCAGACGTGAGAAAGAGTATACGTCTGTCACAATCCACAGTGTCAAATTTCTTTTGATGAATCAGAATCTTAATGTGGAAAGGTGTATAAATGCCGAAAAGTACAAAATATGAGCAGATCTTAGTGAATGAGGCTATGCTAGCGGCCTCTTTTCACCTGACAGTGAGGAGTTTCCCCGGTTGGGCATAATGCATGCAGAGGATCACTATTCCTTCCAGTTCACCAGCCTGTACGAGTCACTATAGTCGGCTTCTCACCTGCACACATGGTCAACTGCCTTGACTAGTGCCCAGCCAAGCCGGATGCACTGCGGAGCAATCAAACCCCAGTCTCCAAGGTGGTTTCCGCCATTTTGTTTATATATATTTTCTTTTTTTATTGTAACCATGCGTCACCTTGAGCTACATTTTACATATCGTCTGTGTCCGGGACGAACCAGCTAGCTCCATTTTTTCCCCCTTTTTTTTTTCATAAATCAACGCTATTGAACACCCTTTACGTCTGTGTAAAAAAATCGAAACATTTGAACCAATGAAAAGTATTAAAAAGCGCCTCTGACGAAACCTCCCAACTCCATTGGATCCTCAAACTGTCCGTCAAAAACAAACAACTCCCCCTCTCTACTCTGCTGCAGCCTTTTCACAACACAGAACAGAGCGCACTGCGCAGTGAACGAGGAGGAGTATCACGTAAACAAACTCCCCGTAGTCTGTTAAAACTATGCAGTGTACCTGTTTATCAAACTTAGCACTGACGCTAATGTTATGAAAACAAGTAATTATATTTCTAAAATCTATGAAGTGTTTAATGAAGAGAGCAATGTGACAAGAAGAAGGGAGTTGATAGCATTTCTGTCGCAACTCGCGCTAGTTCTACTGAAACTCCAATTCTGTGAACCCCTCTTTGCAAAAGTTATTGTAATATTTAAAGTCCTGTTTATTATTGTTGGCCTATATAAGTGTCATGAAGCATCAGGGCATTAATTCACACGTTGTTGTGATGCATTGTGAGCTTGGAGATCCATTGTTAGCTTTTGGAAATTTGTACCCTTTTGAAACCTCTCCCTCAGCAGCAAGTGGAGCTATTGTTGTTTGGACACCTAACTCCATTTCAGCTTGATTTCTGCTCGTCTGAAACTACTATCTCCACTTGCGCTGGATTTGGGTAAAGTGGTGATAATATAATGACACATGCAAGTATCTGACGATATATAAAGTCACTATACCAACTTTGATGAGGCAGTATTGCTTTGTTTTAAAAATATAAGGTTTTCTTCGTTTCCTGAACAATGAGCGTTTTGGAGTTAGCAGGTTCGGGCTGGACAGCAGAGATATGAAATGTGAATGAACTGAATCACATCACAATATAATGACAGTAATAACAATAAGAATGGATGTAAAACCTTTACCTGCCGTTTCAGGTGTTCACTCTGACTCTCCTTCTCTTGACTTCAGCTCTTCCATGTCCGTCACCATAATCTCCATCACCTGTAGCTCTGCCACAGCAGAGAACAACAGTTAAATCCTTGACAGTAGCTGGTAAGGCCTGTGTTTACCAGGAACTAAAAATACAGTTTGAAGGTTATTATATAACAGCCTAGGATAGGCTGCTAAGAGTGGCAGACACAAAGAAAAAAATAACTAACCCTAAATAAGATAGAAGTTAGCTTCCTAATCTCCGCTGTCAATCGTTTTTCAAGAGGATGTTTTTCATTTGCACTAATGTAAGCATCAGTCATCAAATGTGAGCTTTCAACCTTAATTTCCAACTCTATTTACTGATGTCCATAGATGGAAATGCCAATATAGTCCTGCCCATCCATGTCCCAATAATGCATTTTTTAATAATGGCCACTTCTTCTCTTGCCATTTGGATTTAAAATGGAGGTCAACTGGGCTTGCTCAGCATTTGTATACATGCCACATGTCATAAAAGAATGTGATTTGCCTACTTGTATTGTGCAGTCCACTCAGAGTTTGTCCTTTAATTTGTCACTTATACATCACCCATGTAGAAACGTTAACTCCAATCTTTATTTATTTAATACTCATGATTAACTGTTGCAAAAACAATCAAGCCTCGTCAAAACAAGCATAAACAACACCTGTGCTATATATTTTGAGGTATTTACTTTTACTTTTTCCACTACAATTATTGGAAAACTTTAGTCACTAGTTACTTTGCAGATTTAGATATTATTACAAAAAAACATACCCACTTCAGCATCCAGCATACATTTCGGCCATTTGAAAATAGCCGATGTACAAGCTCACGATGCGTCGCTGCACTGCTGTCTGGGCCTCCAGCTCCCCCGTGTGTTCCTCTGCTCTCATCTCAGCAACCAGCTTTACAGCTAATGGGCTCTATGCACAGCACAGCAGCCATATTGGAAAGAAATTGGGCCTCACCTTACTTCCTTAACAGGTGTTACCAATAATACTAATTAAGGCTCTGTTCCATTCTGGTCAAACAGAGTCAGGGTGCTGATGTTGTGCATGTTGGCTCACTGGCAATCTGGGAACCCATCGCCAAATGAAAATGAAAAACAGCGCCCTCTGCTGTTTTTTACTAGAGCAGAATCTGTTCTTGAGAGATTAGCTCACTGGAAACACCTCCTTGAGGGGGTTCCAAATGGCCTCTTACGGGTGTGTACACTCTCAGAGTTAATGGGGTCCTTGAAATTAAAAAGTTTGAGAACCACTGACTGTGCTACGCGAAGTGGAACAGAGCCTTCATTAGTATCATTGGTAACACATGTGAAGGAAGTAAGGATGAGGCCCAATTTCCTTCCAATATGACTGCTGTGCACATATATATCTATGGCTGTGCATAGTAGCCTAGTGACATGTGACAAGTCAGGATACAACAGAAGACAGTCACAGGCACAGCATCCACGTTGAATAAGCCTGGTTATCACATAGCTCTGGTCCATAGAGTTAGAAGGAGTTCCTTCTAACGCTATGGAACAGAGCTATATCGTTATCGCATTAAAGTCATATATAAAATGCTGATAATGTTTCAGCTTTTGTAGCCCATTGTTATCAATTTTCTTCTTCTTTCGGCTCATCCGTTTCCATCCGTTTCTCTTGTCTACATCTTCCTGTATTGTTTCAATTGTAACATAGGGATATCAAAAGTTTCTAAAAGGTTTAAAACAAAACCAAAAAAGAAAATAATTTTAAAAAGTGAGGCGTTGTGAGATTACGATGCAGCATGAATCTGGCTTTAGTCACAATTAATGTGTCAGGAAATTAAGTGATTTTAGGTGAAAGGTAAACTTAAACCTTTGTTTATATCCTCAGGGCTAAAATGCAGCGGTCAAATACACTCACAGGGATCAATAAAGAATAAAGATTAGACTACTACCTTAGGTGGATGACCTGTATCCTTTACCAGATACAGATAGGCCTACTCTGGTTGCAACCCAACTTGTTTAAATATATTCTTTATTTGTGGTGAATAGTTAAAGGAGCTGGTGTATGTGTTGTATGTGTAATACTCATAAATAACCACAAGAGGGTGTCCAAGACCAAGACAAATAGTACGATGGTGTCACTCAGGCAATACAAAATAAATATAAGCCTACCGACTAAATGAGGAAAAAGTCGTTAGATTACAGCAAATTAATTAGGAAACCCACCCTCACTTAAAAAGGATGAAGATGATTCAATTAGGTAACTCAAAAGGATGTTGTAGTAATTCAATTCATATCTTTTACTTGAGAAAACAAACACAAACATGGAAAGTAAAGTAAAACAGGACTGGAAATCCTGACAACTTTATCATTTAAATTATGTATTATTATTAACCAGAATTTAAACGATAAATACATTTTAAATATGGATTAATAATTTAAATACTAGTTAAAAGAAGAACAAAAGTTGTGTGACCTCAAACGATTCTACAAGCTCACAACACATCACGCGTTGTGAACTTGTAGATTGTGAGCTTGTATATCAGCTATTTCTGAAAATGTCTGAAAACGTGCCCAAAATAGCACCACCATGCATGGGGTTAATGTGGTTAATTTGCCTATTTTAAATCACTCATCTTTTCCAACTTCCAACAAGTTCAGCTGATATGCTCTCGATGGTCTGTGTGCAAACAGGAGTTTGCACACAGACCCATGAAGGGGTCCAGCCCAGGGGGTCCCCAGTAAATGGCTGATAGCCAGGTCAGCAACATTATGACGTGTAGCTTAAGTAAATAGCTACAAGAATGGTTATTTTGATCAGAATTGCACTGTTAATATATATACATACAGTATAAAGACCAAATGACAGACCATATCAGACCAACTCAAGAAAAAAAAAAATGGAGAATCAAAGGACTTAAACACCTAGAAAATTAATTGTTTTTTTGTGCAATCAGCACAATGTGTCATTGCTGGACACTACTCATGTATTTAAATAGTTTAGTGCTGATTCATTACACAGGGGATAGACATTAAGTATGAAAGTGGTTTATTTGTAACACAATATTGTAATACAAAGACTGTACAAATTCAATATTCACCTCTCAGGCAAGTTTTAAGCGTATTATATACATTGCATGCACCATTAGCTTGAAGAAAAAGAAAGGGTTATTGGCTTTGTATCGGCCTACACACACACACACACACACACACACACACACACAGATAACATTCACTAAGCATTCAAATACCAGTTCTGCGACATTGCAGAGTCAACACACATTTATTTGTCAAAGTCAGCTCTGTAACCTCACAGTTGAGAACAATGATGTAAACAACACAGTGCTAAATAGCACCAAGTAAGACAAGCCCCATACTGAATAGGCTACACTAAGTTCCTCTCACACACACCCAAACATGCTTTATTTGACCAAAAACCCAGCTATAAACAACCACAACACTTAATATACGCTCCATAAAGGTTCCTGTGTAAAAGGGCTCCGCTTCAAATCTAGCATGATCTGTTGTTACCAAAATAACGTTTGGTATCAATATTGCCTTTTTTTTTTCACATCAAATTGTACGCTGTCAGCTTGTAGATCTGTTCTTGTAGGCAAGCGACACTGTCGCGCGACATCGCATTAAGTGAGCTTATCTCTCTTTTGGCACTAGGAGAAGAGCCTCATACCTCGTCTCTCCCTTCTTGTCCATCTTTCTGTAAGCTATCCGTCCGGCTAGCAGCGGAGGTGAAGGTCAGGGGAGGTAGAGAGGTGGTGGGAGGTCGCCCTGCGGAGAGGGTCCTCATCTATTTTAAGAGGGATGACATTCGACACTTCATGTCACAAACCACCTACCATGTCACTCTCGGTCTCACTATGTTTCCCTATTCCAGTGGTTTTCAAAGTGGAAATGAACCCTTACAGCTCTGTAACTCTGAGAGTTATGGGGGGGGGGGGTCCTTGAAATTAAAAAGTTTGAGAACCACTGCCCTATTCTACTCTCCCCCCCCTCGAACAATCCTGACTATCCACGTTGCGTCACTGGACCTACGGTGTTACGTTTCCCAAAAGGTCAGGCGTCAGGTAACCCTCCGGTGTGGGCATGGCTTTCGGCACGACTCGCTGCGGGCCAGGGGTCAGGTTGGGTGTCAGCAGGAGACTGTTCTGCGTGTTCACGCCCTCCACCACGGTGTAGACAGGGGCCGGGGGGAGCGGGGGCATGGAGGCCAAACCCGATTCGAGATAAGGAGGCTGGTAGTCCCCAAAGGCTCGAGATGCCACCAAACTTGCGTCTTCCCTCTGAAAGGGTTCGCCGGTTTCCCCCGTGGACAGTCTGGCGTTCATCTTCCCCACGTCCAGCTCCGAGGTGTAACCCGACGCGTTCGTGTTGACCCGCTGGAACTCTTTCTTGACGTGCTCTTTCTCCGTCTCCATCTTGATTTTCCCGCCAGAGACTTTGCCTTTGGCGTCGTCCGCCTCGCTCTCTTCCTCATGTGCGAGCAGCAGCTCGCCGGACGGTTTCACCTCGCTCACCTGGGTGTAAAGCTCCTCTCTGCCGGGAACGGCGACCAGAGGGCGCTCCCCAGAGGCAGGGTTCTGGGCCGGGGAGCTCCGGACTGCGACGAGGCCAGAGGGCTCTTGGCTGGACCTGCGGTTCGAGAGAAGCGAGTGAAAGGGCAACGTCTCTGCGTCACAGGGGATGTCTGGGTCACAGCAGCTGGCGCGGCCCGAGTCGTCGTCCCTGAACCCGATAGAGAGGGGTGAGCAATCGGAGGACGGCGAACGGTCCATGAGACAGTCGGTGTCCATGTCTGTGAGTTGGTCGTTCGGCTCCTCCATGTCCAGCTCGATGAACTCCACCCAGTAGTCATTGTTGTATAACTCCGGCCTCAAGTCGGGGTGGTCGCCCAAGATCGAGGTCAAGTCTACCAACTTGCCTTTCTGTAAGACAAAAAGAAAAAAATATACATTTACAATTATTATCTCTGAAAATGGGCCATGTTTGTGCTCAAATGACCAGAGCAAAAATGTGTCTCATCACATTTGTAAATGCCTCATACATATATACATACTGTACATAATAATATATGTATACATACATACAGTAAATACATGGAATTTATAGATAGATAGTCTGTAAAATACCTTGAGCAGTTCTGGGTCAATTCCTCTGATTTTAGGTCCAGGAATCGGAGGCAAAAGAATAACCATCAACCTGTGGAGACAACAAAGCTAATGGTGAAGCATCTCTTCTTTGAAAATAATATTGATCTTTTACCAAGGCTATGAGATGCTATGGCTATGTCAACTATATGGGATAATAACATTACTAATTAAAGAAGCATACAGCACACAAAGCGAAGAAGCAATATTGTCAGAATCCCTTTCCATCCTTATCAGTACTTGCACAGATACAGGTACGTTGTGCGTCAACAATAGAAGTGTCTTACTTTCGTTGCTGGGAGACAACAATCAGCATTAGGATGCCCACTAAACACAAGGCAGCAAAGACCAGCAAGATCGCCACAGGAAATCTAGGCACTGGAGTTAACACCACACACACACACGCACACGCACACGCACAGATGTTGACAAGGGTTTTCACGTTTCCTAGCAACATGTAGAATTTTGAAACCATCTACAACACATTATCAGACAATCCTGAAAGAAACACAGTAAAATCTTCAGCGCTGATTTATAACTCTGACAGTGTACAAATGGACACTCTCAGTGTTAAGAGCTGCTGTAAGGGATATGTTTTTGTTAAAAAAAAATCAGTTAAAGCTCTATTTTAAAGTAATCACTGCTAGACTCAGAGTGTTTGTTCACTACACACCTCTTTAGGAAACAGAAAATAAATGTTCAGGGAGGGATGCCACTTTTATCCAAAAGAGAACACCACAAAGATAATTTATCAGCTTCAAAGTTATAGTGTTCCACTTTCAATTTTGTCTACTCCGATTCTTTTTGTTTCATCACTTCCAATTTCACTTGTTTATCCTGTATCTTGTATAAGTTCTCTCTCCTGATTGGATCAAACTGGTATCCCGACATGAAAATGGAGTTCCTGATATATTAAAGAGCTGGAGAGAAAGAGAGACCCCTGTTACTGAACAAACATATAGAGCGATTTAACACTCATTTTAACACTAATTTGTCACTTGCACCTTTAAATTAATACTGAGGATTTTGCTGTGATATGCTGTGTTGTTCACCTCTAGAAGGGACGGTGATGAATATGGACTCGCAGAAAGGTCCAAAGTATTTGCCCGCCAGCATCTTGCATCTCACCCTGACCTCGTGGCTTACATTGGTCTCAAGGCCATAAATCGAACGCTCTGTCGTTTTGTCAAGGTCTGGGACCTGGGGAGTAGAAAATAGAGTTCTCATATCACTCTGAGAAATCCTTGACACTCGGCTTACCAACAACAAAGACAGACATTGCATACCAAAATAGGGTTAACAACAACGCATTCCTCCTTTACATTCCCATATTTTTCATGACATATTGTAAACAGCTAAACATGTTTTTCATGTATTTCAAAGCAAATAAAATGTTAGGTCTAAATGTTGCTTGATTTGTAAATATTATGATCTGTATGATGCAATAATGTAAGTAAATCGAGTGAATGACGCCTTGTAAAATACACCAGGTTAGAATAAAAAAGAAGAAAGAAAACAACTTAAACAAACAAGGATTTCTGTTGAAATTGATGTGAAGTTAATAAGAATAAGAATTCTTCTATCGAATTTACCTTTATTTAACCAGGTTAAAGTTTACTTTGCACTGAAAAAGAAAAGCAAACAACCTTTATCTTTACCTGGAAAAAGATGAACAAAAGCAAATAAAAGCAAAGCTGTAGTAATGCAGACCTGGGGGTTATGCAGGTGTTCTTTGAGGTTTACCTTATTGATGTAGTGCATATTGATGTATTAGGTCGTATAATGTTTGTTAAATAAATATGTTTTAGTATGTTATTGTATTTCATGTGACATTTCTTCAATGAATGAATTGTGATGATCTTACACACAAAAAAAATGTTGGAAAAGCTGTTAATTTAAAAAGGAAACTATGTGGTTGCTTAGATTTTCTGCACTTGATCTCTGCAATGTCTAATCATACTTTGAATGTTTAACCAACAGATTATGTTTCCTAGTTGCAGACTCTGGGAGTTGCTTTGGTAGAGGAGACACCAGAGTTTATCTGGGTGCAAAGGAACCAAAACACAGAGCAGCAAACGACCTTTTGCCGTTTCACAGAATGTGTGCGTATCAACAAATGATAAGCACGCCACACACACACACACACACACACACACACACACACACACACACACACACACACACACACACACACACACACACACACACACACACACACACACACACACACACACACACACACACACACACACACACACACACACACACACACACACACACACACACACACACACACACACACACACACACACACACACAGCGTTCTGAGCCAACTCTCTACCCATGAAAAAATGTACTGGAGCACACAGGCAGTTAAAGCCTTTTTATTGCTGCTGCAGAACAACGCTTCAATTGTAAAAACTTAATCAGAGTCAAAGAGACTCTGAAATGTATGATGTACAAGCTGTACACGCTCATAACACGTTGCATCGTAGATACTTATAGATCTGCCATTTGTGTCGCATATATAATGTATAAAAATAATTTGAAAATAGCAGATCTACAAGCTCACAATGCGTCGCTGTGAGATTGTACATCGGCTATTTTCAAATGGCCACAACGTATATAGGGCTGAATTGAGTAATTGAGTTTGCAATAATAATCAAAATCTACAAAGCAACTTGTAACTAAAGTCTTCAAATAATTGTAGTGGAGTAAAAGTACAATATTTGCCTCTGAGATGTAGTGGAGTAGAAGTAAAAGCACAGAAAATTGGAAAATACTCCAGTGAAGTAAAAAATACCTCAAAATTGTACTCAAGTGCAGTACTTGAGTAAATGTACTTGGGTTACTTTACACATCTGAAAGTCACCCACCACTGTCCAGCGAGTGGTGTTGATCCCGCGGTGCTGGACCTCGTACTGCAGGGTCATCCAGCCCATCTGCACGTCTGCAGACTCTGGGGGCTTCCAGTTCACCATGATGTCAAAGTGAGAGCCAGTCAGACCCACGTTCAGCAAGGTCCAGTTCAAACCCGTAGGAGGGTCCGGCTGCACTAGAAGGACCAACAGACCAAACAAAAACTAGTTATAATGATGATGGCTTTAGCGCGGCGATTTTCAAACGGTGGGCCCGGAGGCCAGTTAACCCATTAAGACCTGAGGCCGATTCTACAAATGTCTTCTAAATCCTAACAGTTTTCCGAAACACACATGTTGCTATACTGTCAGTGGTTCTCAAACTTTTTCATGTCAAGGACCCCCAAAATTATGTTTTTGGCCGAGGACCCCCCATCTCAAAATATTTAGTTCCAGGGACCTCCCAGAAGCAAGGATTTGAGTTACAAATGTTCGCTTTAAAAAAACATATATATTCAAAGATTTGCATGATGAGCTTGTATATCTGCTATTTTTGAATTAACCACTTAAGCCCTATATACTTCATTATACGACGAATAGCGTAAATCTACAATCTCTCAAGATCTACAAGCTGACAAAGTGTCAATGTGTTGTGAGCTTGCAGATGTAATATATTCACTATATTTGTTGACATTGTTTGCCCAAAATAGAGATGCCAGGGAACAACAATAACCAAAGTAGTAATCAAAATTGTTTGCATTCCAGGTGAACTTCCAGGGTTTTTGTGTTGTAAACTTATTCCTCGTCATACATTTACAGTGTTTCGTGGTTCGAGGACATAAACAACTTTACAGTAACAACAAACCGAGAAGTTACTGAGGTCGCTGGATCAAAATAACGGATGAAATTCGGTTGGCTGGGGTAAGATTTACAGTGTTTGGTGGTTCGGGATATAAACAACTTTACAGTAACAAACCGAGCAGACTGTGGTCGCTGGATGAAAATAAACGCAACGTCACGCCTGCTCACCAATTTCTTCGACGTGGAAATAATCCTCGTCGTACAGGGTGGTCTCATCTTGTGAACGGAGCTGGACGCAGTATTTCGTCCAAACCTTTGTCCGGTTCTCATTGAAGAAGCACTCATGGTGCCGGTCAGCAGTGTAGTGAGGACATTCAGACAATTCAGTCCATTCGATGGTACCATTAGATGGTATCCTGAAAGAGCAGGAAAGACAAACATGGTCTAAAACATTGGTTCTCAAAGTGGGGTCCGTGGCCAAATACTCATCATTTTGGGGGTCGTTGACCACTTGTCCTTGAGAACCACAGGTCGAGTGGTCCTCAAACATTTTCATGTCAAGGGCGCCCACATTTTGATGTATTTGGCTGCAGATCTGAAAGGATGTTGTGCCAGGGACACCCGTAAATATTTGTGTTGTTAACTTTTTTTAAATTCTGATTCAAAGATTTTCACAATTCTTCAGGGTTAGTTTTTTGTATGTATTTGGCTGCGGACCGTGATCTGAAAGATTTGTGCCAGGGAACTCCATAGCAGAATATTTGTGTCGTTTGTGTTTTCGCATTGAAATATAAATAAAACAAAATTCTAAACTAGCCCTAAAATAAAATAGGGTTTCAGGGTTTAAACAGTTTTTCATTTTGCTGGGGACCACCTGGAACCCCCTCAAGGACCCCTGGGGGTCCCCGTCGGACCCCACTTTGAGAAAGCACTTCAGTCACTGAGTTAATTTAATATCATAGTTGTGACATCCCTGCTAGTCCCCTAGTGTAGAGGGGAAAAAAGATGGGCCTAGTATAGATTCCTGGGGGATTCTGGTCAACGAAGTATGTAGGGTAATGGATAACTGCAAAAAAAATATCATTAACAATTTCATAAGCAAAAAACCCTGCTCTCTAATTATTGGCTTTTGATCAAATTAAGACCTCCCAGACATATTTACCCATTAGACTAGCTGCTGTAGATTTCATCTTGTGTAGCTGTGACCACTGTTAGATAAGTCTTAATCTCAACAATGCACACACTTGTACTGCAAAAGCAGTTTACGCTGGAATCCATGTGTACTAAATCTGCTCAGTTACTTGTTCGGAACACAGTTATTATTATATTTACATTTTTTCAATGTTTATTCCATTTCAGTTAGAGACTGAGGAAACATTTTTACATTGAGTTAGATAGTAGAACTACAACATTGTTGCTTGTAGGTCAGCTATTTTCACATGATACCGTCATACGACAATTAAAACAGGGCAGCAACAAATGAACAAACGTAAGATAAAACATGAAGATACAAGGTTTCTGCCCGACAGCAAAGATATGTCGGTGGTTCTTTAAAATACATGCATTTGTAATAGGCCTATTTTTACGACACGGTCAAAGCTCAGGCCCAATAGAACAGTGTTTGTATTTATGTGTATGAACCTACAAAAGTAGACCAATCAAAGGTCACTACAGTGCATGAAACCGTGCGCGGGGTAGCTCTCTGTAGCAGAGAATAGCCACACCATTAAATGACAAAGATTATTATTCACAAACTGAACACCGCAGAGTGATTTGTATAGTTTGATTTACACACTGCACCCCTAGTATCGTTCTACTGATAGCTAAAGATTGGACAGGGAGGCCACGCCATTATTATTAGACTTTATGCCTTGTTTTGGTAGCTGTGTGCCTTTCCTGAATAGAGAAAGAATTCTAAACGGACTAGGGACTCTAAAATAATAGTCATAATAATCTTGGCTGGGCTGCAGTGAAGTAAAAAGAACAATAAAAATGGTGTGGGACTCCTATCACGTTGAAAAAAGTATTGAACTGCTTAAGCCCTTGTAAATGTCTTTCAAAAATAACCAATCTACAAGTTCAAAACCTGTCTCATCGCGATGCATTGTGAACTTGTAGATCTTCTATTTTAGAACATGTTTGAACATGTTTTTGAAAATTCTAAAATGACATGCCCAAAACAGGGACACCAGGGTGGAAGTGGTTAACACACATGTCTAATCTCAGATCTTTGTTATACAGTATCTCAATGCAGGATCATGGATGCCTTATCCCTGAACAAAATGTGCAATTATATATATATCATGAATTAATATTTAAATATTATATCAGGCATCACATTGAAAAATCTTTCTCTAACTAAAGGCTACTTGGTTACCCTCACTTTTTATTCATGTAGAATAACCGGAGATTGCCTGGCTCCGAGAGGTTCTGGAATGTTCCGACATTCCATGTGCAGCGGAAAGTCTCCATGTTCGTAGAGACACAGCCTGTGAGGTGGGGGCGCTTCTGTGGGACAGCTGTAGATATATGGAGAGAGGAAGAGAGAGAGCGAGAGGAAGAGAGAGAGATTGTCATTTGTTGACTAGGGTTCATGCTTACTCTGCTTAATCCAATCTCGCACTTGTAAATAGCTCTGGATAAGCACCTACAAATTGTAATTGTAGAAAGAGAGAGAGAGATTTATTTTAATAATAAGACACTCCCTAACTGTTGTACTGCGATGTCCTGCAGGTCCACCATATCAGTGGTTCTCAAACTTTTCCATTTCAAGGTCTCCCCTTAACTCTGACAGTATACAAATGGAACCAAATGGACCCGTTAGGGTATACTGTCAGAGTTACAGACTTGTAAGGGTAAATTTTAGACCCCCCTAAAGGAACCCAGAGAGTCCCTGAAATCCACTGCACTATATATACACATGTGCTGTTCACATGTTGCCACATGTACGGCACAAATCAATATATCTGGCGAGGGAACATGTATTTATGACGTGTGCAATTCAGGGCGGGAGCACTGAATGTAACATAACTCAAGAGAGAGAGTAGCATTGGCCGGAGGGGCAGAGCAGCTGCCTTTTCCTGGAAGTCCCTTTTACGCCCTTCACATGCACACGCTGGAGCCGTGCTGCTGTCAGTTCAGCTCACTACAGCGGCTTTCGTGGAAACAGTTTGTTCTCAATCTGTCCTCAGGAACCCTCCTCGTACATAGAAACCAGCCTTACTGGCTTGCCACAGCACACACACGCTCACCGCGTATGCGCAACAGATATCACGACTACTGTTTAAAGTCCAATTTATGCATTGCAGTGCAACGGCTTGCCAAGAAATCATTGATTTTCAAACCCCCCAAAAAAACACGGCTGAAAATCTGACAAAAAGTCTGTCGGCGTGCAACGAGCGCACTACGAAGGATATATTTGGCTTGCGTGAGAAAGTCGTGGGTTTACAGCATTGCAACTGCAGCCTTTTTTCTCTTGAGCCAAGAGCTAAGCCTAAATACGCAAAGGGCGAGGCTGAAATAAAACACAAATCCTATCTCTACCGCAATATCTAATAATGTTTAAGCTTATGGGGGGTGGGGGGGGGGGGACTTAGTTTGCACGCTCATTTTTTTCACTGAAGTACACAACAACACCCAATACCCAAACAAACAAGGGAGGGAGGGTACCAAATACCGACCCATCTCCGGCAGCCAAAGGTCTACTGGGAGCAGATGGAAGGTGTCAAGTCAGCCACATCGACAGAACAACACCGTAACCTCAGGCTGGCTCAGTACCAGTGGTGTACTTAAGTACATTTACTCAAGTATTGTACTTAAGTGCAATTCTGAGGCACTTTTACTTTACTTGAGCATTTCAATTTTTCAAAACTTGATACTTCTACTCCACAGCATCTCAGATGCAAATATTGCGCTTATTTACTCCACTACAATTATTTAAAAACTTTAGTTACAAGTAACTTTGTAGATTTAGATTTAGATTTAGATTGTTATTACAACACATGCATTAACAAATTGAGCCCTATTTGTATTCTAAAATCTTGAAAGAATTTTGCACTTTTACTTACTGTAAGCATATTTTCATGCCAATAATTGTGTCAGGTCAAATCTTTAATACAGACCTTTTACTAGGAAGAGGTTTTTTTTTTTACATTGTGGTGTTGCTAATTTGACTTAAGTAAACAAATCAAAGTACTTCTTCCACCACTGCTGAGTACCAAGAACTGAGAGGACAAGATGGCTCCTCCACAGCTGTGAGGCTGTGCTTGGACATGATGAAATACCTCTGGCCTGGTTAGCAGCTCATCAGGGGCTTCAAAAGGTTAAAAATAACCTGTTTACCAGATCCCCGTCTCCTTCGAGGAGCCACGCTAAACAGAGGATTAAGAGAAAAATCTATCTGACACTTAGCTATGCCTGAGGGTTTTATGGCACCGTTTACAGCTACAAATGAGAAGTCAGCACATTTTTTGTAAGGTGAATGTCTTTGCTGTCGGGCAGAAACCTCGTATCTCCATATTTCAACTTTGTTCAGAGTCAGCCAATCTACACGCTCAAGCTTGTAGATCTGCCAGTTTTGCTATTTCTGAAACGTTTTTTTTCAAGTCAAAGTCAAAGTGGTTAAGTCTTATGTGTTTTATAAATATTTAACCAATGAAAAGTGTTAACAACAGCGTGTAACTAACCAATAACTATATTGGATCCATTGGAACACAGGTTATTATTTTTTCCATATCCTGGAAAGTAACCGTTTTGGACGTAAATGGTTTCCACCCGAGAGCGACGATGTGTGTGTCTGAGAAAGAAAGAGGCACATTTTTTAACTTATTATGAAACATAATGGGTCTGGAACATGACTTCAAGTTGTGCACACCAGTTTATATCCGTAGACTGAGCAAAGTCACTGGCCATTGGCAAACGCACTGCTAATTCCTTTGTTTGTTTGTTTGTCTTTTTTGTTAACCCATTAAGACCGGGAAGGCATCTGTATAAATGTTAAAATTTCTTTGGCTATTCAAAAATAGCAGATATACAAGCTTGTAGATTTTTGAAAAATCGAGATTTTTTTTGCAAATCTTTGAATATATATATATATATCTTTTTAAAGCGAACTTTTTTAACTCAAATCTTTGCTTCTGGGGGGATCCCTTGAACAAAATATTTTCAGATGGGGGTCAAATACATACCATTTTGGGTGGTCCTTGACATGAAAAAGTTTGAGCACCACTGATATTATGGCAACATACGTTTTGTTTTTCAGAAAACTGTTTGTACAATCCCCAGAAGCAAAGATTCGAGTTAAAATGCTCGCTTCAAAAAATACATACGTTCAAAGATTTGCACACATTTTCAAGATTTAAAAAAAAATAGCAGATCTACAAGCTCATAGCGCGGCACTCGGTGCCAGGCTATGAGCTTGTATATCTGCTATTTTTTGAAAACCCACAGAAATCTAAAAATGACACAGATGCGTTCCCCGCTCTTAATGAGCTAAAGTGCTTGTAATGTATGTAAGTGCTGTAAGTGCTGCAGTGTTTGCCTAATGTTAGCCAAGCTGCGTTCACTTAGGTAAACACCTGCCGAGCAGCAGATATCAAGACCATTATTACGAACACAAGTGCCAGTGCGCCGAAAACTAATTTCCCAATATTGGGAAATTTGGAATCATAATGCATACACTACAAGGCACCGCTTCAAGCTAATCACATCAGCCTCAATCAACGTGTTTACATCAGCCATCGGGTTGACTTTGTGTCCCCGAACACTGGCAAAACATTCAGTCTATTTCGGGAATAAAGAAAACAGCCTCTGCAAACCATCCAAATTAATTTCCTTTTAGACGCTATTTCCAAAACATAAGGCAGGATATATTTTTTTATCAGCACTCATTCAATCTAATGATTAACATTAAAAAGTGAATCCTACAAACCACGAAGGATATGACCAGTGGTGTAAAGTACATTTACTCAAGTACTGCACTTAAGTACAATTTTGAGGTATTTTTTTTACTTTACTTGAGTATTTCCGATTTTCTGTACTTTTACTTCTACTCCACTACATCTCAAAGGCAAATATTGTACTTTTACTCCACAACAATTATTTTAAAACCGTAGTTACTAGTTACTTTGTAGATTTTGATTGTTATTACAAAACATACATTAACCACTTCAGCTCTGTATACATCTTGGCAATTTTCAAAGGATTTTTATACATTTTATAAATTTGGAAACTTGTGAAATGGGACATTCTGCATAATGATTACTTTCTTCTTTTGCTACTTGAAGTATATTTTGATACCGATACTTTTGTACTTTTACTCAAGTACACTTTTAATTACAGACTTTACTTATAACAGAGTATTTCTACATTGCAGTATTGATACTTTGAAAAAAAAAAGAGTACTTTTTCCACCACTGGATATGACTAATTATGTCTAACAGCTCGACGTAAAGAGCGTCAACCACTCGTCCTGTTATGAAATAATGTTTGTTCAATGTATGGCAGAAGGTCTTCCATTAACGCCCCCTGTGAGAGCACAGCGTTCACACACAGAGGGTGAATGGGTATTATTTATAGAGTAGAGTGCTTGGTTGGTCTCCATCAATCAGTGTTTTTCTCACAGGGAAAAGCCTCTTCCTATACAGCACATTTAGAGAAGCCATTTCCTCCCTCGGTAGAAGGCCAGACCCCTCACATCCGTGGGTCAGGAGAGAATGTTTGCTTTCCTATAATAGCAGAGAACCACATGTACTGTAAGCGATTAGATAAGGGGTCTTCAACAGGGGGTCCAGGACCCCTGGGGGGACCTCAGAGCTACTATAGTGGGTCCGCCAAAGCGCGAGGCGTTGTGAGCTTGTAGATCTGCTATTTTTGGCAAGGAGGTTTGGTGTAGAGGGGAAAAGGAGCAAATCAAGCACTAAGTATTGAAGGTTTAAGTGCTTAAATGTCTGAAATGAACACAAAATATTAATTTACACAACACTGATGATAGTCAATGAAGCCATCTATGAAAAAGATTAATCTGCAACACAATTGTAAACAATGTAGTGGGGGGTCCCTGCTCCACCTCTCTCTCAGCTAAGGGGTCCTTGGCCTGAAAAACGTTGAAGACCCCTGGATTAGATCATCAAGAAAGTTTATGCCATCAGCAAGGCACAGTATTAGATAGGCATTTTTGCGTCATCTTACAATAAATGCACAAAATCTACATCCGCGTATAAATCTACAACGAGTATTGCATTTCTAACTTTCATCGTTCCCGAGTCCCGACTTGCCAATTTCTTTATGGAGAAAAAAAAACATAGAAATACTAGAAAAAGTGCTCCTTGGAGCACAGGTCTCCGCCAGGTCAGGTAGGTTAGTGTGGGACAGCAATGTTCGGAATACGCCAATCAGGCTGGATTGCGAAAAATCGGACGGATCCATCTTGATCACTTGACTAAAGAGATAATATGTACCGATTTGCGTGATGTTTGGCCAACATTTGTAGGAGTAATATAAAAAAATATTGTTTTGCAAAAATCGGCCTCCTGGTGGTGCTATAAAAGGCAGATGTGAAAAATGCAGGCCTCTAGGGAGTGCACATAGAAGTTTTACACAGTTATAGGTAAAAACACGAATCGACCTGTTATAGCACCACCATGAGGCTGATTAGAACATTTTCAAGTGGTATTTCTTCCTCGGCCAAATGAGAATGTGCGTGCAAAATGAATGGAAATTGCATGCTGTGTTCATGATTTGAGGCATTTTATTAAAAACTTTGGAAGCCAATCTTAGCCAATAAGGATGGAATATGAAAAATCTGAAAGACATGTTTAGTTCAATGACTATAGAGATACTGTGTACCGATTTGCGTGATGTTTGAACAAAATCTGTAGGAGTACTGTAAAAAAAATCGTTTTGCAAAAAGCGGCCTTCTGGTGGAGCTAGAACGGGCCCATGTGAAAAATGTGGGGCCGAGGTTCTGAATTGGCATCCAGGGAGTGTGTGTGCACAGTTTCGCTGCGATCAAGCGAACAGTGCCGGAAATTAGCTGTTCACAGACGGACGGACACACACACACGGACGGACGGACAGACGGACAGACAGACAGGGTGCAAAATAATAGTCTCTGCCATGCCTTTCGGCCTGGCGGAGACAATGAAATGAGAGATGGAGCTACAAGGTTTCTGCCCGACATGGACAATCAGCGAAATGCCTGACCAGTACTGGCCCTTGCTGGATGTGTATATTATGTAGTCATGGTGTCTTGGTCAGTCTAAGAGCACTAGAGACCTGTGAAGTATACGAGAGAGAAATACATTACCCACACTTCCAGGAATGAATCATTCAGAATGTTTTGCTGTTATACGCGGACTCTTTCTCTTGTGGTTGAATTGGCTAGCTTCTGGTTCTCATGGACAATTCAATTCTCGCTGCTAGTAAACCACAACTGGCTGAGGGCACCAATCGATTCGGGCAAATGATTTCTGTGAACAATCTGGCACAGATTTGTGGGCTCTCGCTCTCCACGAGTTTCAATGTGGTGTGAAGACGGGCTTAAACAATGTGGGCTTGTGATGACCACATAAAACAGTGAGGATAGACAGATATACACAGACCTTTATTGATACCCAAGGGGAAATTCAGCTGTTGTAGCAGCAACAACAGTAAAGGCGGTTACACACCGGCGAATATACGAATATACGCAAAATTCGGACTTGTTCCGAATAATTAAAAGACGCTTTTTTCGCTCCGCGAAACTGGTGTGGAAGCTTGCATTGACTTTATAAGGTTTTAAAAAAAAACGTATTATTCGCATGGAAAAAATCGCCCCGGTGTGTAAGGACCTTAAGCATGAAAACAGGATAGGTATAGGTCAAAGTAGAGATACAAACAGGATTTCAAAAAAATATAATAAAATAAATAGACTTAGTCTTAAAGTCTGAACGCAGCCTTCTGCACTTGGTCTGACTGGGTTAAAATAATGTTGGCTATTTTCTATTAATAAAGCTTAAGTATAATATATACAATCTATGGTATCACCAGGAAATATGAGCATAACAAACAAGATAGCTAAAGTAACTGGAGAGCTAAAGGTAAAGGGGGGCTTCTTCACTCACTCCAGTACCACACTGTGTAAGAGGGTTAGAGAGGGTTATGCAACAAGATGCGATTTAAGCACGGACTGTGCACATGAACCGTGCGTGTGAATTCATTGCCTATGAATGGACCCAACCTACTGTCAGTGAATGACCGTGTATGCAAATAAACAGAGTGGCTGAGTGGCCGAAAAAGGGAGGCCTCTGAATGATTAAACAGCTCCTCATTGTTCGCCAGTGTTCTGGTGGATGGCTCTGACCATTCTCCAGAATTCCTGGGAAGCCACTTCAGCGAAAATCCCCTTGGCTTTCCTTTCCGTGGATTACCGTGTAGTGTTTTGGTGTCATGCAATTTGGGCATTAGAGAGTGGGAGCAAATAACAATAATGTGTTGACATCGTTTGCCAGTAATCAGTTCCATCTGGTGGTGCATTTATTTATTTATTTGAACCACATTAACCCTATAGCATCTCAATTCTGGGCATGACATTATACAGTAGGTGAAAATAAAAATTCTAACAATTTTGCTGTATAAGATTGTAGATTTTCAATATATATATATTATTTTTGTAGTGAAGTGGCTCTGTGGTTATAGAAACCTTGATGTTATATTGATCCAATGTCTTTTTCCATTAAATTATTCAGTTATCCAGGAACATCATCACAGACAAACTGTGTTGCTAATATAATGTGACACTATCAATAACATGCCCAAGAGCAATTCCACGTGTAAATGTTTATCATTTTGTGGAATTCACATTAATAAACATTTCAAGCCTCTGCTGTGCCTGGAATTCTCTTGCCTTCCCTTCACACTGCATTTATGCATGTATAACTATAAGAAAGATAAAATAAGCGTATCACACTAAAGCGTCAATCTGATATACTACACTTGTTAACTTCAAGTCCTCCATAAAGAGCTGGCTGAATAGCAGCTGGACCAAATAATAACCATCAATTACTAGTTCTTACAGTACCCATGTTTTGGTTTGGTGCTATTTTAGTAGTAGTACATTGAAATTGTATCCATGTACCCCTCCTCCCCCAAACACACGACACTCAGTTTACACACACATTTGCACTCAAAAGGATCACAATGGAAATAAGCTCTCAAAAAACGTTTTAGTGTTTTAACCTATTGACAGATATGTACACATATATAGTCATGTTTCATGCATTATTATATTGTTTCCCCCCAGTAAAAACATCAATCAATCAATAATAAAATCAACAATTCAATTGAATGAAAAAGGCACCTTGGTCAGAGGAAGTTTCCAGCGCTGAAATCATCCAGATGTGAATGAAGAAGAGGAACATATTGGTGAGGTTGGTGGCCATGGTGTTCAGCTGTGGAGGGAACAAACATGTGGTGAATGTTACTCTCAGTGCAGTCCATCCAACTGAGCCAGCCCAGCCCAACCCACCACAGCACCAATGAACAGCTCTGACTGACCACTCCTTCACTCTGCGGGAGCATACAAACACACCATCTTAATTAGCTGGCCGACCCCATGCCATATTTGTGGGTCTGATGCAGAGTTTGGAAAGTCTGACCTTGACCACCCATTTACCAATGTTTTGACTGATACTTTGTAAAAAACAACAAGAGAAAACAAAAAACGCTATCTTTTTCTAATCAATTTGTTAAGAATTAATAACAAAAAAAAGAATAATAATAACTTTTTGATAGATGAAACACGAACATATAAACTGAACTTTATTTAATCACGTTATTAGCTCACAACACGTCGCAACGCCAGACCAATATATCGGTCGGGCTCAGATTATAATGGCAAATCACAGGAGTCTCTGCCATGTGTAACTCCAGGCTCATAAAGCATGGCAACAGTAACCTCAGAAGTACATGTAGGAGTTCATTTCACACTGTGCACCTCAAAGCGTAACCACTTTCAACCTGCTGGCATCCCATTTTGGGTATGTTATTTTGGGCCGAAAATCTTCAAGAAATTTCTAAAATAGTCGAAATAGCCAATCTACAAGCTCACGTTAAATAGGCATGCACTTGTGGTACAGGCAGCTTTTTTTTGTTATTGATTGAAAACTTTATTAACAGTTTGCAAAAAAAGGCACAGTGGCACAAATACAAAAGAATGCTAAAGGGATAACCCAAATAAGCCCAGGACTCGTTTCCATAAGGCTTCTGTGTATTCAATTCATCGAGACATTTAAAGACAAACACTAATATACAGCGATACGCAAAAACATCATAATAAATACGAGTAGTAATAAAAAAAGAGAGATATGTAAAGTAAACAGTTGGGGGGGTGGGGGGTTCATTTCCGGTGATAAGCTTAGACTATTTATTTTTTACAGGGGCCAGTTACAAATTACGGCTGTCGTATCTTCCCTAGTGACGCAGCAGCTGATTTATCAGCACAGTTAACCCATTAAAACCGGTAATCTGTGTAACCACTTAAACCATTATTTTATACTTTGGCTATTCAAAAATAGCAGATGTACAAGCTCAAGCACATGAGCTTGTAGATCTGATATTTTTGAATAATCTTGAAAATGTGTGCAAATATTTGAGTATAATATATCAGATTGCTCAGATTGAGATTATTGAGGTGATCAATCTCGTTCATCAAAATAATCATTATTAACAAATGTCTTCATTAGGTTTTATTATAAAATTATTGACACCTCTAGAGTCTCTAGACGACTCAGTGTGGCTAAGATGAGTGAGGATGTCTTGACAGTGTATTTTCACTTTCAAGCTTCTCTGGCAAACGGGCGAATAGGAACAGACTGGACTACTGACATATCCTGATACCATGTACCTCCCATCACATTGACTAAACATTGAATTGCATCGCTCAACGAAATATTGCGTTGTGCCCAATGTGAATGAAACCTGTCAACCAGGAAATGTGAAAGCAGTCAATGTTCCAGAATGTGGAACTTCTTGATAATCTATAGTAAACCACACATCGCAGTCAATGTCTTAGCAGCATTGTTGTTAGGAAGATCACAAGTGGGCAGTGACAAAGTATAGATGTATTTTTATGAGCTGTTGGATGCATCCACAGAAATACAGTTTTTGAAGAAAGAAAATAAATTGGTACAATATGACAGTAATACCCAATGATCATTACCAAGAAGGAAATAGGCCTGTGGCAAGCCAACTTTAAAGAACTCTCTATGTGAAACATGGGCCAAACTCGGTTTGGCCCATGTTTGTCATAAACATGTTTTATCCGAGTAAAACTCGGATTCGGATAAACATGTTTTATCCGAGTTCATCCATCCGCAGCAAGCATATCGGCCATCACCTAGGGCTGATATGCATGTCCTCATTTCTCAGGCAACAACAAAGGCCCGCTTGGATGGCGCAGTGTAAAAAGTGCCTGCCCACCACCGCCACGGAGGTCGTGGGTTCGAATCCACCGTGGTGCATCCGGCTATGTCGAGCGTCTACTCTATACAAACACAATTGGCCCGTACTCAGGGGAGGGAAGCCGGGAGGGTGATATTTGACATTGCACGGGCTGGGGCCGGCATCTGTTGGGCGGGAGGAGTAGGACGAAGGCTCTTCTACGTCCTCCCGGTGGGGGCTCCTGCACGATTAATCGAAAAAAGATTGTGATCTCGATTCAGACACCTATGCGATCTCGATTTTAAATTATGACTATCTTTCTTTCAATTAAAAAAAAATTGCTTAATATTTTTATATTTACAAGAGAATTGTGTGAGAATCGTGTGAGAATCGTGATCTCAATTCTTATGGAGGAAAATCGTGATTCACATTTGAGCAAGAATCGTGCAGCACTACTCGCAGGTGAGTCAGTAGGATACAACAGCAGTGACAACACACAAATGTGTGTGGGGAGGAATCAGTTGGCATAATGACTAAATTGGGGAGAAAAAGGGGTAAAAAAATTACAATTATTAATAAATAAAATAACAAATGCCGGGGTGATAATCTACATTTACAGTATATCTTTTCACAAATATTCAGGTAAGCTCAGTAGTGTCCATGTTTTAATGACAAAATGCCATCTAATAATGTGACTGATATTCGACTTAAAGGATATCATTTCAACTTAATGCTGTTTAAAGTAATAGATCACGTTGATCACCACACAATATATTGCATTTAGAAGTAAGCATGAGGTTGAGTATAACCACACTAAGCCTGTCGTCCCTATATATGTCATAGACAGAAGAAAAGCAGATATATCTTTTGGGTTAAAACTAAAAGTTGTTTTGTTAAAATGTTAAAGCTCTATCTATCTATCTATCTATCTATCTGTTTATCTATCCATCTACCATCCATACATATATATAATTACTGTGTTTGCTCAGTAACAGGGGTCTCCCATATCTTCAGCTCTGCCATAAACATAATACAATTTCAGGCGAGACACCAGTTTCATTCAATAAGGAGAGAAAACCCATTTATCAGCTTCAATATTATAGTGTTACAGTTCTAATTTTGTCTGCTGATTTATTTTTTGTTTCAGCACTTCCAATTTCACTTGTTTACCGTGTATCCTGTATGAGTTCTCTCTCCTGATTGGATGCAATAGGTATCCCGACCTGAAAATGTATTTTCAACATGACCATAAAACATTTGATTCTGTGGCAAAAAAAAAATGAAAACTGCAAAAGAAATTATAAAATATAGTAAATATAATATAATTGAATATTGAAATATTTGTTGATATAGAATCAAATGATTTATGGTCATGATTCACCAGGAGCCTGGATGGCTTGGTTCCAGGCTTAAAATAATTTATATAAATATTTTCAGAAATCTCTATGGGAAGAATTATGGGTTTTCTATCTGTGTCCGCCACTGCTATGCCCTATAGACCAGGAGAGACGGGGAGAGTTTAGAACGATGTTTGTGTGTCCTGTGTGTGTGTGTGTGTGTGTGTGTGTGTGTGTGTGTGTGTGTGTGTGTGTGTCTCACAGATGTGGGCCCTGACAGTAAATCTAGCCAAGACAAAAAATATGATATTCCAAAAAAGTCATAACCACCTACACCAACAATTCTTTCTAAATAAGATGGCACTGGAACAAACAAAAAAAACTATACTTACCTTGGCCTAAACATCAGTAACACATGAAACTTCAACAAAGCTGCGAACGACCTGAGAGAAAAGGCAAGAAGGACTTTCTATGCCATCAAAAGGAACTTTAAGCTAGACATCCTAATACATATTTGGTTAAAGATATTAGACTCATCTCCCTCTATGGTTGTGAGATTTGGGGTCCCCTTGCCAACCAAGAACTTCAGAAATAGGACAAACACCAAACTGAGACTCTGCAAGCAGAACTCTGCAAATCCATCCTCTGCACCCAACGGAAAACAACAAACAATGCTTGTTGGGTAGAACTAGGACGATACCCACTCATTACCAAAGTAAAGAAGAGAGCACTTAAATGCTATAACCACCTAAAAGAAAGCCACCCATACACGCTCCATAACATAGCCCTCAACTATAGAGAAAACCTACAGGGATGCCCCCTTAGTCAGATGGTTCACAGACTCTGTGCACAAACACAAGCACAGCTACCAGACAGAAAACCCATTGACTCAACCAGATTATAAGAAAACAAAAAGAAAGCTACCTGACATACTGGAAAGAGACAACCCAAAACCAAAGCAAAATGGAATGCTATCCAGCCCTAAATAGAGAATATACATTGACAGAATACCTGAGCACGGTGAAGGACCCAAAACTAAGGAAAGCCTTGACTAGATACAGACTCTGTGAACACAGCCTTGCAAAGGCTTCCACAGACAGACCCCGCTCCCAAGGGAAGACAGACTATGCACCCACTGCACACAAAAAGTGGTGGAAAGAAACAGAGCTACACTTTGTAGCCATCTGCCCACTATACCAAGACATCAGAGACACATACATACTATGTACACAGATTACATAGTGAGTTTGGAAACATGACCCCCCCGAACACAGCAGCAAGATTTGTGAACTGTTGCGAGGTTAGCCAATGGAATACAACCACCCTAAGGACTAATAACCATTGAGTGTCCCGAGTAGACCTCTAGACCTTTAAACGCATTTTAATTCTGAGGCTTTTTTTGTATACTATTTAAATCGTTTGGAGAAGAAATGCTGCTATTTGTCCGAAAATGACTGCAAAAGATTGCTGCTATTTGTCTAAAACATCTTTATACTGTTATACTGTGACATAGCTTTGTTTACACAATGCTGTATCCCCTCCAACTGTATATACTTTCCCCATTTTCAACTGTTTTTATCATATTTTGACACTTGCTTTGGCAATGTAAGCGTATGTTTTCTCATGCCAATAAAGTTCTTTCGAATTGAAAAGGTGTGTGTGTGTGTATATATATATATATATATATATATATATATATATATATATATATATATATATATATATATATATATATATATATATATATATATATATATTTATTTATTTTACACTGTATACTTCCAGCACATTTAAACAAGCATTGAGGGCTTTGGGTTTGTGCATGTGAATACAGTGCACTTGGTTCATTACTCTCTTGGGGATCTTGGGGCTATTGGGTTTGCTGTGTGTCGAAACATGTCAGAGCAAACATTGGTGCACTGAACATGACTTCCACCCACAGCCAGTAACACCGGGCTTTAGCCAGCTCTTGTGAAATACATCCCTTCTCCATTGTGGCTCTCAGAACCTGATCCTTCTACACAGTAAAATCCTCAGTGTTCATTCAACTACACGTGTGTACACATGTGTCCATACGCTTAGAGGTAATTTTGCTGTGTGTTGATAATATATAGGACGTCATCAACTAAACAGGTCAAGAGGACAGTACTTGTGTTAATCTAGTGGGAGCAAGGATATTGAAGAGGATATAGGGCAGGGGCTCAGGTGGTTCTGTGGGACCGAGATTATGTGTCAGGTCTAAATATTTTACAATTTTACTCGTTTACTTATCTTCTTTTTCCACACAAATTATAAAGTAGACCGTGTTTTTTCCCCCATTTGTGCTACATAATACATAGAGCTACACTCTACGCCATGTAAACAGCAGTAGTATATTTTCCAATCCATTTTATGCCTTAAATTAAGAATTTTACAGTGAACTGAAATGTCATTTTGTTTTATTTATAAAATTTACATTTAATTCCGATTTGTTAAAGCTGCAATCCGCACCTTATTTTAATGAATAAAATAGCCGATCTACAAGCTCACAAGTTATGAGCTTGTAGTATAGTTTGTTGATTACTTTTGATGCATCTTTTTAGGTATAAAAAATGTCTTAAAATTCCTTAAATTGTAATTTCACTGACATCTGTGGACCCCCCAAAAACTCATGCACCATGAGAGTGGTTGAGAATGACTGACGTAACTGTTGAGCATAATGTTGCGTATATAGAATAGAATAGTCCCCACTCCTTGGGGTGTTTCTTTTGTCACTGTATATTTGCACATACGTGAAATGTGTCCTCTGCATTTATTTACCCATCCTATAATCACTAGGAGCAGTGAGCTGCCATGCTTCGGTGCTCAGGAGCAATTAGGGGTTAAGAGTCTCGCTCAGGGACACACACCGACACATTGCTGGCCTGGCCTGGAATCGAATAAATAATTCTATGTTTCCTCTGCTAAATGGGCTTCAATTGAGCAATCAGTGCTAATCCAATTCCTTTATTAACCCTAATTGTTCATTCATGCGTTTGATTTGGTTACAGCAACGTTTAACTTCCAAAGCAAATTTTACCATACAAATCAGCAAATATATATATTATGCAAGCAGTACTTTGTGAAGCTAAATAGTTTTTATGAAAGGAAAGGATAGTGGGGACATGCCATGACCAGGCACTATAAACAAGCAAATCATGGCTCTCCAGCTTCCCTTAAATTCTGGGGAATAGAAAAAACATCTGAGCCTCACCACGGGGTGGTGACATAATTAATAAACTGCTTCGCAGAGAAGCATTGTGGATCCACAACCTTGACACTTTAGAACCCAATGGTCTAAATGAAGAGCTGAGCCTTTCATGTTTTCTGTAGACGGTCACTGAGGCTTCCTGGTGTATTTTGTGTGCTTCTTATTCTTGAGAGTGTTCCCCCTTTTTGCATTATGTCTTAACAATTAAAAAAAATCTAAAATGTTTTTGTATTGGCCTCATATTCTCTGGCCCTTATCTCTATAGGCGGCTTTCCATATACATGGACTTACCTAGCCCCACCCCACACCGCCCACCACAGCGACGGTTTCCACTACAATGAAGTGGGTAGAGTGGTGTGTAAGTGGTACTAAACTGGTGCCTAAAAAGTACCCAGTCTTGGGTAGGTCTGAGCTGGGCTAAGCGGGGCTAAAGCTGTGACTGCCACTGATTGGTCGGCTCACAGCTGTGTCTGTCCACTCAGGTCTCTGTAAAATGTAAACACTACGGTAGCAGTGTTGCCATGTCCACTTATTATAAGCGACATTGGGCTTATTTTTCTGTAAAGTTGCTTGTAAATATTGGTAGTACTTTTACTCCACTACAATTATCTGAAAACGTATTAGTTACTAGTTACTAGTTACTTTTCAGATATAAATGATTACATTATAAAACATACATTAACCACTTAAGCCCTATTTTATACCTAGGCTATTTGAAAATAGCCGATCTACAAGCTCACAACGCATCGCATCATTGTAGATCTGCTATTTTCAAATATTTTAGTACTTACTTTTGGTACCTTAAGTACATTTTGATACCAATAGTTTTTGTACTTTTTATAATAACTTAAGAGCCAAACTAGCTCTGAGGAAGCACGCTAGCATTTAGGCTAACCCTGTAGCCTGAGGCTAAGTTGGTGTGTTAAAGAAAGGGGCGTTGATTTCCTTCGGGAGGGGAGGGGAGGGTGGGGATTTTGCGAGTGGGGACTTTTGTGCAATGGAAACGCAAGACATTTTGAAGCGGTGCGGTGTGGTTCTGGACTGTACTGGACAGTGTCGTGCTTAAGCTGTGATGGAAAAGCGACTTATATGTACACTGTTTTTAAACTTACTTTATTATGGCATTATATGGTTACATCGGTTTGTATATTCTGCAATATGCTACAGTAAATGGTCCATATACTCAAAGCCAACCTCAATCCCCCCGGATTGTTGCAACCTTGAGACTGACGTGTAGTACTAGGTAATTACTGTACCACGAAATAGAGGGCCATCTACCAATGTTTTATTGAGAGCACAGCCCATGCCTACCTCTGTGTATATACTGTATATGCCTACCTAGACGCTGCCACCCATGACTCTGAGGAAGGTCGAAAGACCGAAACGTCAGTCTACAGTATATATACTTGCATCTAAATAAATAAAAGGCTTAAAATGTCTGTGCTGCTCCCGCGTTGATCTCTTCTGGAGAGTGGGGACACTTTGCCATTGTGGTCACAGCTGTGGTGGGAAATTATGGCAGAATGACACCTTATATTGTTATTGTGTTAACCTTTGTCCTTATGATATGTTCTGGCCATCTGAATATCAAATATGCCACCGCATTGCCTGCAAATCTTGTATATCTGAACAGGGCTAGTCAAGATGACGCGAAGATGTTAATTGTCCTTCTCCTTGAAATGACCTAGGAGTCTGAATATTCCAAGACACTATACTATACTGTGTGTGCTGGCTTAATTGTATTTATTGTTATGGCTGCAGCTTGGCTCTGTGGCATGGGCCTCTCTTATCTGTATAAATATGGTCTCATCCCTGCTGTTCTCTGCTGCTATCCCTGCAGAGAACAACTTAACCACCAACCTGACTGTTTTAATATATTTCTCCTGTGAGCTCACGTATTCAACATCTATCTAGTAATGCAAAGTGCCCCAACAATTACAGAACTCCTTGACACAGCTTAGTTTGAACACATTATTCTAATCTGTACAGTCTCAATTTGATCACCGACCATGTAAATGCCTCTGTCAGTCTATATAGCCTGCGATAAAACAATCCTCAGAGTTAAAACTTTACAAACAGACCTTACGGGTCCATTGGTTACATTTGTACACCCCCAGAGTTAAACGTTGATAGATTAACACTGTGAATATAACTATGTAGTAGGCTAGCCTCAGTGGTTCTCAACCTGTGGGTCGGGACCTTCCAGGGGGGTCGCCACATGATTATTTTTTTTTGGGGGGGGGGGGGGGTCCCCAGAGGGAAGAGACAATTTAAGGACTTTTAAGACCTTTTTAATACCTAAAAAAAAGAAAGAAAGTAAAGAAAAAAGACCATTACTGGATCAAAAGTAATCAACAAAATACAGGCTACTATAAAAACTGGTCAAACATTGGCCAAATTATATAAGAAAGAAGCAGGAATTGTGAAAATAGCCGATCTACAAGCTCACAACGCCTCGCTATTTTCACAATATTTATCTCTGGAACAGAGTCGAACCAAATGTAACGCCTCAACCCCACAATTCCAAGTGCTTGTCAGGGTAGGGGGTTCCCAGAGGATTATTTTGGAGGGGGTCGCGGCCTGAAAAGGTTGAGAACCATTGGGCAATAGGTTATAGTAGGCCATCTGCACCCAATTTCAACCCCATGTGGGGCCATTTTCTTGCCTGCGCTGCTCCTACGGAAAAAACAAACATGCCCTTTTCACATCCTCTGTCTGGGACTGGAGAGGATGTGCCATCATGCTGATAAAACACAGTAAAGCATGGTGGGCTTCCACCCGTCTTCACACATCAGCACATGGCAACAACACTTTTGATAAGAGGGTGCGACTGTGAGCTCCAGACGGCCCAGACAGCCACACACAAGGCCAACTGTCAGGATTCATTGTACGCGTGGGAAAGAAAAGGATACGGCATTCTTGTACAGAGTGTACTACTGTACTGTGAACAACACGCAATAAGAAATTCCAAGCCCTCCAACAGAGGCTCCCCTAAATCTATTATTATGTGTGCCTTCATTTCAGAATTCCATTGGAATTACACCATGGCTCAGGGCTTGTATCATACTCTGCCCACCCAGTAACCAGATCAGGGTGCATAGTACAGCATAAAGGAAAGGAACTATTTATTATGATAGGCTATAATCATAAAATACTGTTTGCCCAAGTAGTAATGAACTTGACACGCAAGAATAGGCTTATATAATGTCTGACAAATAAATAAGTAAGTAAGTAAGTAAGTAAATAAACTTTGAAAGTGCAGGTTGTCCCAGACCAGGTTGAAAACCACAGTAAAACCCTCACTGTTAATTTATCCAACTCTGAGACAAACTCTGTACAAACCTAAATGGACATGTACTGTAGGGTCCATTTGGTTACATATAACTGTACAGTCCAGTAATGAACAACACTGATATGTTACTGTTAAATTCTGTTGAATATTTACAAAATGCTTACAGTGCAGATGAAAACTAAAACACCCCACCCCAGCAGCATTGATTGATTTTCATGCTCATGACAAAAATACACAAGTTATGATTGAAGCTCAGAGTCAGACAGTGGCACTGTAAATGGTGAACCACAATGTAAGCAACATGCAATCAGTGGTGGAAAGTAACTAAGTACATTCACTGAAGTACTGTACTTAAGTAGTTTTTATATATTTTGACTTTACTTGAGTATTTCCAATTTCAATACTTTCTACTAACTCCACTACATCTCAGAGGCAAATATTGTACTTTTACTCCACTACATTATTTGAAAGCTTTAGTTACTAGTTACTTTGTAGATTTGAATTAGAATTACAAAACATACATTAACCACTTCAGCCCTATTTAAAGTTTGGCTATTTGAAAAGAGCCGCTCTACAAGCTCCCAACGTGTTGCATTTGGGAGCTTGTAGATCGGCTAGCTCTGGTCCATAGCTAATTCCTTCTAATATGGAACAGAGCTATATAGATCTGCTATTTTCAAACGATTTTAATAGCCTACATTTTATACATGATACTTTGTGAAACGGGACATCCTGCATAATGAATACTTTCTACTTATGGTACTTTTTGATACCAACACTTTTGTACTTTTACTCAAGTAAATGTTTAATTTGCGGACTTTTACTTGTAACAGAGTATTTCTACATTGCAGTATTGATGCTTTTACATTAGTAAAATATCTGAGCACTTCTTCCACCAGACCACCACTGAATGTGAGCAATAACAATGCAATAAATCGCAAACAAACATAAAACTCTTACCTCTCAAGTTGAAACTCCGACTGATACTTCTTTTCTTCTGGAAATGTAGTCTTTCTTGCTAAAACAAAACACGATCACACACATGGATAGCCTATGATCCGCATATCCCCGCCAGGACACCAACAAAGTTCATGGAGTGAGACGCTGTCCAAGAACAAAATCTGTCTGGGCGTCGCGTGTCAGATCACTGCTGCTCTCTAGGACAGCCACGCCCCCCCACGTTGCCAGATTATGCGAGAGAAACAAGCAACCAGGTCTACGAAAACAAGCCCAAAAGAGACTGCTCACTCACTGCTATTTGAAAATAGCAGATCTACAAGCTCACAACTTGTAGATCTGCTATTTTATATATATTATAAAACAATATCTACACATTTGTGATTGCCTATTTTTTTTTTTTACACACATCTTGTATGGGGGTCCAGGGCAGATTGGGGTCTCTGTGGACAAATACAAATTAATCTGGGCTGGGGTCCTTGACATGAACATGTTTGAGAACCACTGTTTTAAACAACATTTAGGAAGCCAAAATAAGCAACTACACTTTAGAAACAATTAAGGCCAAAAAAAACGCAACCTGCAACTACCAATATTTACAAGCAACTTTACAGAAAAACAAGCCCAAGGTTCTTTATAAATAAGCAGACATGGCAACCCTGAACTGCCCAATATATGCCCCATTTATACTTCGCCGCACGAAGGTGTCGTGCTTCGAAAATATCACAGACCTACAAGCTCACGGCTCGTAGCGGACACAACGCCAATGTGAGCTTGTAGGTCTGCTATTTTGGGCGCACGACACCATACTGCTGCCTAATCATAATATTATGAATAATGAATAATGATAAACACATCTAGTATATAGAAATACAAAATTCAAAGACAGCAAAAATATAAGTAGGCTAGCGTAGCCTGGACTATTTTATTTTGGAATGCATATTCATTCATAGCAGCATTAAGCAAATTGACACCAGTCACCATATAGACAGGGTAGCATTTCATAGCAATAAACAATAAACTAAACTAAACTGATTTCAATATAAGCATTCATTTTAATTAAAGTATGTATTCTGTCTTCAAATGTTGCATAACTTATGATCTATAAACCATATCTGGTATACTATGAACTCCCAACTTCCATGTATTGTTGTGGCTCACTTGTGTCACTTTTGTCACTTGTGGCTCACTTGATGCACTGCTGTCTGTCAGCAGACAGGCTGGTGGTGACATCTATGGGCGCACTTTGGCCATGACCTGCCACAACAGGACTTAGATTAGGCAACTAAATTAATAAATATGTGTAATGTTTTATTTATTTTTGTTTTTATTTATTGTATTTATTGTTATTATTTTTATTAAGAATACGGGCTACTTGACAGACCACAACTCCAGTGAAAGAGCCTGTGAGATGCCAGTGCCACCTGTCTTCAGTCACATGTGGGCCACAGAGACTCACTGTCCTTATAGCAAAAAGGGCACCCGGTAGGAGCTGAAGGTGCAGGAGATGGCACGGGTAATCATGATAATGAATTATATTTGTATTGGCAGTAAATGGTGAACCAGAATGTGAGCAACATGTGATCAGTGGTGGAAAGTAACTAAGTACATTTACTCAAGTACTGTACTTAAGTACACATTTTATCTACTTTGTATTTACTAGTTGCTTTGTAGATAGTGCAAGACAGAAGACAAGATCTGTTTCTGAGGTGCACAAAATGAAGGTAAATTCCATTGATTGAAAAACCTGTGCTTTGGGAATTTAGAGGATTTGGTGTTTGATTTGAGTAAAAATGTTATTGTTCATATTTTGACAATGGGTTGTTTGTTGTGAGAAGTATGGTCGATGTTAGAAAGGTTTACGCTGAAGCCAGTTGAAGTACTACAATTTTTATCTACTTTACTGGAGTATTTCCAATTTTCTGTACTTCTGTACTTCTACTCCACTATATCTCAAAGGCAAATTTGTACCTTTACTCCACTACAATTATTTGAAAACTTTATTTACAAGTTGCTTTGTAGATTTTGATTACTATTTAAAAAACATACGTTAAGATGCGATGAGACATGTTGTGAGCTTGTAGATCAGCTATTTTCAAACGATTTTTAAATACATTTTAGACATATGATAGCTTGTGAAACGGGGCATTCTGCATAATAAGTACTTTTACTTTTGGATAAGCCACCACTGGTTGTATCCGTGGAAAATACCATGACAAATCAGATCTAAACAGCAAACTCACACTTTTGAGTTAAAAGACACAATAAAGTGAGTTTTATCCAATATTTCCACGTGTGCATTTTGTCAAAATTTTTATAAGGTTAAAGGCATTGTTACAAAATGCAAGTTTATTATTCTGTGACATTTATTGCACAAATAGTGCAAACTCGACTACAGAACAAACATGGAAAGCAGCTGTTGCATAACTAGTCGTAAACTATTTCAACATAACTCATAGACATGCATTACACACTACAAACAGGGATACACTGTTGTTCCCCACTGTTGTTGGGGGAAATTACTGATTATGGAAAGCAAATAATGACTGGCTTTGAAACGGAGTAGGGGAAAGGCACATAAAACCTCTATTCATGACTCAGATTGTGAATGGAGGCATTAGGTCTTTGTTTTTTGTCCAACTGGGACAGGAAAGTACAGAATTTCTGCACTGAGGGCATTCCGAATCCTAAACACTGAACTCAGAGTATGGAGCAATCACTCACCACTGGTTATATTAACCAGGCTCGATAGTGCAAGACCAGAAGACAAGATCTGTTTCTGAGGTGCACAAATGAAGGTAAATTCCATTGATTGAAAAACCTGTGCTTTGGGAATTTAGAGGATTTGGTGTTTGATTTGAGTGAAAAGGTTATTGTTCATATTTTGACAATGGGTTGTTTGTTGTGAGAAGTATTGTTGTTCGACAAATTTATGCTGAAGCCAGTTGAAGTAGGCCTACTACTGCCCTCAATATGTCTGTAGGAACAGGCAAAAGAGTTGAGGGTCTAGTGTATAATCGTTTATTCTTTACTGTATATCTTTATTAAATTACAAAATCAGGACGTGTCAGCCCAGACAGCCTTCATACATCAGTATCTTGTAGTGAATGAAGATATGTTTTTAATGGAGCGAGTGTCTCACCTCTTTTGACTGTTCCTGTGACATATTTTTGAGAGGATTTGGGTTCTCTTCTAATGGTCCAACAGGCTGCTATGATGTAATTCATAAACAAAACAAAAAATACTTTGCAGCAAAACTGGCACCTTATATACGTGTATTAATAATAATGTAATATGATATTCTAGAATTATCTATGGTAGAATCTGAGATAAAGTAACATAAATTTCCCTAAGTGACATCCCATCCCTGATGTTTGCCCATAGGTGGACTTGGCTGTACCCCTGTCCTCAATCATAGCGCTGCTCTGCATCTGTTTCCCTCTAACTCGGTAGGTGCATTGCAAACATACATGAGTGATCTCATTCATTCATTCAGTTATTGCTGTCAATGTTTAGTTTTGGTGTATGAAGTCACGACATACTGTAATACGTTTTTAATAACGCACATACAGTAATATTATTTATAAAGTACAGTATTTAAGCCAATGATTAGTGCAACAATTCAATCTAAATGTACTGTTTGTTGTTTGCCTGTACGTAAATTATTTTTCAGCTGTCAAACACCGGTGAACTGCAGATGGGGGCCATATGGAGAGTGGTCTGAATGTGACGGCTGCAGTCAAACAAAGGTACACACACACACACACACACACACACACACACACACACACACACACACACACACACACACACACACACACACACACACACACACACACACACACACACACACACACACACACACACACACACACACACACACACACACACACACACACACACACACACACACACACACACGCACACACACACACACACACACATGAAATGTGTTGCTCCACGCTCAGCGTCCGAGAGCGGACACTACCCTGACCAACTATAAACATGTGTTCCATTGTCATTGACTGAGAATGGAAGGTCCACTGCTATACACCGAGGCCATAGTCACTGCCTTAGCCAGAATACTGACGTTGGTCTGATTCGAGAAACATTCTCCTTGCGTTCATAAAACCTTATAACTTACAAGTAGCCTACTATAACTTGTCGTCTTGCTGTCTGGGTCTGAAGCTTGCCTACAGAGGAATAGCTACTTGACCTTGCTGAATGAGCCTGCTGCTTAATAACTACACCAAGGGTCTTCTAAGACATATTATCAGACATTACATTCAGACACATCAGCATACAGTCATATATTAATATAACTGAAGTAAATTGAATACTAAATATATAATAAATCAATAATCGATAAATCAATAGTCTAAAAGGAATATACATTTTATTTCTGTTACAGTTACAATTACAATCCTAAATGTTTAAGAAACGTAATTTCAACTGATTCCAGAGCCTTTTAATGCTTAATAAAGGTTAGCTAACTAAGTAAATAAAACAGATTTTCTATTATTGTCTCCGTTTGGCCGTAGGCATGGGGAGACTATGTTTTGCACCCTGTCCATCCCTCCATCCGTCCGTCCGTGTGTCCGTGTGTCCGTCCGTCCGTATGTCTGTGTGTGCGTCCGCCTGTGAACAGCTAATCTCCGTCACTACTTCCAATTTCACATACAATCAGTATAATTGTTAATTAAAGAGTTGAATAATGCAATTGTCAAGTAAAGTTTTATTGAAAGCTTTCACTGCTCAGTGTACATGTTCATTAAAAAAAATCTGGGTTACAATACAGTTTAAATGTAGCTGTGGCAACATTGCAGTTAGTGACATCAATTGCACTTAACTACTTTCCCTTTACACCAAATTGCTTCATCAAAAATAGCAGATCTACAAGCTCATCACCTTGTGACACGTTGTGAACTTGTAGATCTGCTATTTTTGAAGAATGTTTGCCTATTTTCTCAGAATATTCACCTATTATGATGACATGAGATTATCATGTGGAGTGGGCGGGGTTTAGGGTGGGTTGGGTGGGGGGTTCTGGGGGTGGGTATGGGGCTTGGGCTTCAACTTGGGCTTGGGCTTCAACTCAACCGGGTCCGTTTGGGTTAGATTGTAATTTTAGGCCTGTTGAAAACTCTAAAGCAGTTGTTCTCAAACATTTTCATGTCAAGGACCCCCAAATTGACATGCATTTAGCTGTAGACCCCCATCTGAAAATATTTTCTGCTATAGGGAAAATAGCCGATCTACAAGCTCAAATTGGCCAGTAATGGGACGCGTTGTGAGCTTGTAGATCGGCTATTTTCAGTAAAAATAGGGTTAAAGTGGTTAAACTGTTCCTCGTTTGCTGTGGACCCCCTGGAACTCCCTCAAGGACCCCTGGGGGTCCCCAGACCACACTTTGAGAACCACTGCTCTAAAGATATGATAAAGATATTATTGTAATTAAAATTTTATATCATACAACTGTAGAATTGAAGAAACTTTGAGAATACATTATTTTTGCAAAAACATGTCACACTTAAGAACTCAAAGGCCACCCTAAGAGTGCTCTTCAGTGTGGGTAGATTCTGTTCTTACCTAAGAACAGATCACAGCTAAGAAAATATTGGAGTACCCCAAAATCTTCTTAAAAACTTCTTCAGTGGGTTTAAGAAGACATTTCCTCTTAAGAACGATTGCTGCATGAGGCCCATTGTTCTCTACTTTCCTCCCAGGTTTGCTTTTCAGTAGATTTTTAATAACAGCAGCAACCATCCACAGGGACATGATTTGTCTAAAAATCAAACAGGAGATACATTGATAATCAATTCCATTTCAGTAGTAGTCAAATACTAAACCTAAGAAGAACCTAAGAAATGACTCAGTATTAGGTGTGTGTGTGTGTGTGTGTGTGTGTGTGTGTGTGTGTGTGTGTGTGTGTGTGTGTGTGTGTGTGCGTGCGTGCGTGCGTGAGTGCGTGCGTGCGTGCGTGCGTGCGTGCGTGCGTGCGTGCGTGCGTGCGTGCGTGCGTGCGTGCGTGCGTGCGTGCGTGCGTGCGTGCGTGCGTGCGTGCGTGCGTGCGTGCGTGCGTGTGCATGAAAACTGCAATTTTAAGAACAAAAAGAAAATGATTTCTTTATGTTATGATTACATTGCATTTACATCACTATGGCAGATGATGAATCAGCAATGATGAGGGTTTACTCAGATTTTTCTTTTACTAATACATCTCTGAAAATAATAATACACAAATTAATATTGCTTCAAAAAGGTTTGTAACTTCACCATTTTCCACTAGGGTCGATTTGGTTTTCAGCAGATTATTCTCCAGGAACAGGTTGTTGTTTTCAGTCTTCAGCTAGTCCTCTCCCGCATCATAATTGGTTGTCAGCTGGTTCTTTTCCCGCATCACTCATCGCAGTTGGTTGTCAGCTGGTTCTTTTCCTGCATCAGCGCATTGTAGTTGGTTGTCAACTGGTTCTTTTCCCGCATCAGCGCATCGTAGTTGGTTGTCTTTTCCCACATTAGCGCATTGTAGGTGGTTGTCAACTGGTTCTTTTCCCGCATCAGCGCATCGTAGTTGGTTGTCAACTGGTTCTTTTCCCGCATCAATGCATTGTAGTCGGTTGTCAACTGGTTCTTTTCCCGCATCAGCGCATCGTAGTTGGTTGTCTTTTCCCACATTAGCGCATTGTAGGTGGTTGTCAACTGGTTCTTTTCCCGCATCAGCGCATCGTAGTTGGTTGTCAACTGGTTCTTTTCCCGCATCAATGCATTGTAGTCGGTTGTCAGCTGGTTCTTCTCCCGCATCAGCGCATTGTAGTTGGTTGTCAGCTGGTTCTTCTCCCGGTTCAGGGTAGCATAATTGGTTGTCAGCTGGTTCTTCTCCCGGTTCAGGGTAGCATAATTGGTTGTCAGCTGGTTCTTCTCCCGGGTCAGGGTAGCATAATTGGTTGTCAGCTGGTTCTTGTCCCGCATCAGGGTATCGTAGTTGGTCTTTAGCCGGGTATTCTCCAGGGTCAGGGTATCGTTGATGGACTTCAGCTGGTTATAAACATTTACCAGATTGTCATTGGTCTTGCTGTTACTGGGTGAATGATCTGCAAAGGACAGAAATGGTGATGATAAAGACAGTTGTTGCTACTGTTCATGATGAGGTCAGGCATCTGTGTGTGGAAATTTGATTTAAGAAGAAGAAAACTCAATGTTGTTATTCCTATTTACGTGCATTAAAGTCAACACCACTTCATTCATCATAATTTGCAGATGCATGCAATAATACACACAAAAAGAAAGAATGAGAATTAAATACAAGAATAAGTCACACGTTTTGGGTTAATGTACTTGGCCTTCATAGTTGTCACAGCTAGAAAATGTCAGGCAACAACTCCCTGTGATGTGGTAGTTTTGTGACATGGAATACTCACAGTATACGACCAGGCCTGTGATCACACCCAGCAGCATAAGACACAGCATCCCCAGACACCCAGCAACAACTCTAAAAGGCCTTCTCTCTCTTTTAGATCGCTGTCCTGTAACAGAAAGTAAAGCTACTAGATGTGCAACGACTGAGAGAGAGAGAAAAACAAGACTAGAGAGTCTAAAAGCCCTTCTTGAAGTGAACAACATCTCACTAAAAACTTTTACACATCAAAGGAATGATAGTGAAGGATATGCACTTGTTAAGTTTTGTGCTGCAAGAAATTCTGAATGAAATCTGAGTAATCTTTTCTTGAAGGAAAGACAATGCCTACTAGTATTTTAGTTTTAAACAGAGACATCACCTTGACAACAATTCAAAACTTTATCAAACTCACCCCGAGTCTGCCTTCCTGCTGCGTTGTCCCTCATGTCCTCCTGTGGTCCAGAGACGATGTCATCCACACTCTGATAGATGTCATTGTCCACCATTCCACCATTTGCATAAATATCTGTAGACATTGTAAGTATGAGAGGCTTGAAAAGTAACTGTTGTTGAGTACAAATAGTAACTTTGTTGTATTTGACGATCCTGTATTGATTAGCTATATCAAACTCATTACATGAGCTAGATAACCATAATGATACTGGTTTAGCAAAATATGACCTGTCTGCCTGTGGCTCGTTTGACACAATGCTGCAGCATTAAGGAAGTACAAAACTTTCTCAGACCTTATGTTATGCAGATGCACCCACCCACACACACACACACACACACACACACACACACACACACACACACACACACACACACACACACACACACACACACACACACACACACACACACACACACACACACACACACACACACACACACACACACACACACACACACACACACAGTACATAAAAGTATCTGACCCCCCAAAAATACTATTTCCTTTCTTTAAATAGGGCTGTATAGGGTGTATAGTTTTAACAGACCACAGACCACAGACCCCATCATTAAAGGGGTAGTTCACCCCCAAAACAACTTTTTTTCTATTGATTACTGACCATCTGGAGCCTTGAATTCATAGATATTTTTTTTGTTTTTGTCACATTCCTAAGCCAATAATTTGATTATAATAAATGTGTCCCCATTGATTCCGGTAGGAGACACAAATGCATTTGTGTCTCCTACTGGAATCAATGGGGCTAAATTTATTATAATCAAATAATAAAGGAAGTAATGCGACAAAAACAAAAAAATATCCATGAATTCAAGGCTCCATGGGGTGAGTAATCAATAGAAAAAAAGTTATTTGGGGGGTGAACTACCCCTTTAACATTAGGGTAAGAGATAAAGACACACACACACACGCACGCACGCACGCACGTACAAATGCATCAGGCGTCACAGCCAGAGCCAACCTACATGATGCACGCACGTTGAATGAGCACACACTGGTTCTACACAACTGTCTATTTGCATTTATCGGAAACCAATACACGGCATAATGTATTTAACTGAGAAGATATCAGCTCTTAAAGGGATATTTCAATTTCAAAAACATTTTAGGTCATTTTATCGTCTACTCATTCTTTTGTGAGCCCCCCCAGACAGTTTTTAAGTTGCTTGATTCAGTATTTAGATATTTGATATTAATTTTATCAGACACGTATATATAAAAACCCATTATAACTTCAAACTACATTTTTAACGTGTTAGATTCATCAAAAACACCCGTCCTTGGTTCTGTTGAGTGGTGACTCACCCTGCCCTCCTAATACGTGAGGGGCCGTGTTTTTTCGATTATTATTATTTTATAAAAAAAAATATTGTATTCTTTTTTTTATTTTCCTTTTTTTTAATTTTTTTAATAAAAAAAGTAATTGATCTGCTCACGTATTAGAAGGACAATATCAGTCACCAGAACCAAGGACGGGTGTTTCCGATTAATCTAACATGGTTAAAATGGAGTTTGAAGTTATAATGGGTTTGTATAGGAAGGGGACGTGTCTGATAAAATGAATATCAAATATCTAAATACTGAATCAAGCGACTTAAAAACTGTCCGGGGGGCTCACAAAGGCCTAACACGATAAAATGACCCAAAATTCTTTTGAAAGTGAAATATCCCTGTAAAGTATTTCCAAAACAGTATTTTGGGTTGTATCAGCCAAAGGTATAATATTGTGATAGACATTGTCATGGAAAAACACGTTATGACTGCCAATACATATGGCTTAATGACAAAACAACTGGTTGCAACCAACCAACAGAAAGTGTAACAGAAAGTACAGCTACTAGATGTGCAGCGACTGAGAAAGAGAGAAAAACAAGACTAGAGAGTCTAAAAGCCCTTCTAGAAGTGAACATCTCTCTAAAAACTTTTCCACATCAAAGGAATGATAGTGAAGGATATGCACTTGTTTTTGTGCAAGAAATTCTGAATGAAATCTGAGTAATCTTTTCTTGAAGGAAAGACAATGCCTACTGTAGTATTTTTCCAGTTTAAACAGAGAAATCACCTTGACAACGATTCACAACTTTATCAAACTCACCCTGAGTCTGTCTTCCTGCTGCGTTGTCCCTCATGTCCTCCTGTGGTCCAGAGACGATGTCATCCACACTCTCATAGATGTTGTCTACCATTCGCTCCTCCAACTCTACACTGTCCTCAGTGTCCCCCCTCTTTCTTCTGTCTCCATCCCTCTTTCTCACCTTCTTTGTCAAGTCTGGCTTGGCATAAATATCTGTAGACATCGTAAGTTTGAGAGGCTTGAAAAGTAACTGTTGTTGAGTACAAATAGTAACTTTGTTGTATTTGCTGATCCTGTATTGATTAGCTATATCAAACTCATTACATGAGCTAGATAACCATAATGATACTGGTTTAGCAAAATATGACCATGTCTGCCTGTGGCTCGTTTGGCACAATGCTGCAGCATTAAGGAAGTACAAAACTTTCTCAGACCTTATGTTAAGCAAACGTGCACCCACACACACACGCACACAAACAACATTAAACGTGTGATGACATCGACCATGCAGAGCACAGCGACCACAGAAGGGACCACAAAGGAAGTTTGGCAACTTCATATACTGACAAAATGTTCAGCAAATTACACCAAATTTAGATTCACCATCAGAGCCCATTCAATTGTTGACCAAATATGAGTTCACAGCACATAAAAGTATCTGACCCCCCCCAAAATACTATTTTCTTTCTTTAAATAGGGGTGTGGGTGTATAGTTTTAACAGACCACAGACAACATCTTTAACATAAGGGGAAGAGATAAAGTGTGTGAGCCTGATTCTTATGACCATTTGGACCCTGGGCAAAAATCCCATTGGGCCACAAGTTCTGACTGACTTGAATGAGCCCTTGTGGAGTCTTAATGCTCTGAGCCCTACTCGCCTACTTTGCCTGTTCATAAAATGTGCCTCTGTGGGAACAGTGGGTGTACAGCAATTTCATAGACCCCACTCACCTTTGGGCCCCTGGGATCCAGCTCTGATTAGTTAGGTCATCAATGATGTGACACACGTCCTCCATCTTACTTGTGTATTGTCTATAATTGGGCCTACCTATGAGAAGCAATATGACTGACCTGTATAGCACTTAATTTCTTACTAGTAGGTTGGTCGGAGTGGTTTATTGTCTATTGTGTGTGTGTGTGTGTGTGTGTGTGTGTGTGTGTGTGTGTGTGTGTGTGTGTGTGTGTGTGTGTGTGTGTGTGTGTGTGTGTGTGTGTGTGTGTGTGTGTGTGTGTGTGTGTGTGTGTGTGTGTGTGTGAGTGTGTGTGTGTGAGAGAGAGTGTGTGTCAACGCTGATCTGTCCGATTTTTCATAATCCATCCTTTATGAAAGTTTGCAGGAGTGGCTTGTTTTGAACTAAATGCCTCAAATCATAAACGCAGCGTCCGATTGCCGTGAAACTTTGCATGCACATTCCCACTAGGCTGATGAACACATGCCACCATTTTCACGTTGTCCTGTTATAGTGCCACCAGAAGGCACACATTTTAACACATTCTTTTGTATTACTCCAACAGATTCTGTCCAAACATCACGCAAATCAGTACACATTATCTATAATATTCATGTGATCAAGTCGGATCTGTCCAATTTTTCATATTCCATCCTGATTGGTATATTGCTGCCCCACAATAACCTGCCTAACCTGGTGGAGACCTGTGCTCCGAGGAGCACTTTTTCTAGTTCTGTTTCTTTTGTTCCTGTCCAGGTTCGCACTCGGCGAGTGCAGGTGTATGCTCAGTATAATGGCATGCCATGCTCAGGAGCCGCCACTGAAATTATGCCATGTGTTGCTGAAAGAGGATGTCCCCTGGACCCCGGTTGTAGAGAACGGTTCCGCTGCACTTCAGGTAGGGCCAGAACACGTTCAGCCTTACTTATACTTCTCTACAAGCTGCAAAAGCTCAGTCTACAAGCTCAAGCTATGCGTTGTGAGCTTGTAGAGTTGCTATTTTGGGCAGAGATGGAAAATACAGTTTGTGTCATCGAGCTTATGGCCTGTGTGTGAGTACATCTTGGTTGTAGGGATGAATGAACAGAAAGTGAAGTCTCCTGATCTTTCAGCATTCACCATTAGTTAAATTAGTTAGCAAAATGCCTGAAAAGGACCATTCATACTTGTGTATATACGGTATACTTTATATGTCTGTGGCTTAAGTTTATCATTCAGTGTCTCATTAAACACCTTTTTCATTGTCAGGCAATCACTATATTCTTAAAAGTGTCAATATTTGTTTTAGTAGTGGATATCTATCTTGCTGGGAACATATTTTGACAGTGAAGACTCTTGCTGCAGGTCGGTGTATCAGCCCGTCTCTAGTGTGTAATGGGGACCAAGACTGTGAGGACGGCCTGGACGAGAGAAGCTGTGATGTGGACACCAGCCACCATGTGTGTGACATGGACCAAACCCCACCTAACTCTGATTTCACAGGCAGAGGGTAAGTACAGTACAGTACACTACATTGCCTAATATAATGGTTTCCCAAACACAGGGACTAGCTGGCTTTTATTGGTCACAAGTAAATATCCTGCTTTTATAACATTTACTACTAATACAATAAAAGAAAAAGGCAGGGTGCGATTTTCGTGATTTTTTTTTTCACCAGCAGGTCTGATTTAGCAAAATATTTTTTGAGAACAAAATGCCTCCAATCATGAATGCAGTGTCCGAATGCCGTAAAAGGCCTAAGAAGAAATGCCACCCTTATCAAATTGGCCCACTATAGCGCCACCAGGAGGCCACAATAACCTACCTGACCTGGCGGAGACCTGTGCTCCGAGGAGCACTTTTTCTAGTTTTTTCGTGGATTATGTTGGATGTCCATATTTAGACTATCATGCTTTATGTCTCAGGAGGCAGCAGATGAACCTCCTTATTTACATAAATACATGACACTGTGGCCACACTGGCAAACATGCAGAGGAACCTAATTCAGCTCTATGTGTCAACTGGAAAAAAAAATACAATCTGTTTGTATTTGCGTCATGTCTATAATATGTATGTGATGACAAATGTTGGGCAAATACATTTTTATTTTATGTTTGCCCACTATTGTAATTGATTTTGCATGAAGAATAAGGCATTCTAATAACATACGCAATGTTTGACGCATATAAGACTGCCTCCGAGCAGACGTGAGTTTGAGTGTCCTTCCGCCAAAACCCACAGACAAAAAAAAGGAGAAAAAAAAGAATCAGTCTCTGTTCGTATAAACTCTGTGCTAAGCTTAGTGAATCAGGATCATTGTATTGGATTCAGGGTTCACTCATCAGCCTGGTTTACATAAAGGAGAACAGTGTATTCAGCTGATGCTTGAAAAACGAATAATTAAAGTTTAGATTAAGTTGTCTATTTAACAGGTAGTCAGTGCAGAAAGGTCAGAGTAGAGAAAACATGCTTCCTGTTCTTAGCATCAGTCAGTCTATCTATCAGCTGCTTCTGAACTAACTGCTGCTGTCCACATGCACAGTTAAATAACTGGAACCTCATCAAATACTGTGTGTGTGTGTGTGTGTGTGTGTGTGTGTGTGTGTGTGTGTGTGTGTGTGTGTGTGTGTGTGTGTGTGTGTGTGTGTGTGTGTGTGTGTGTGTGTGTGTGTGTGTGTGTGTGTGTGTGTGTGCGCGTGTGTGCGTGCGTATGCCTGCGTATGCCTGCCTGATGGTGTCTGTGTAGCTCATGCTTTCTGTTTAACAGTAAACTGTAAAATTGTTACAGTAACAGTTGTGTTGCTTGTCAGAACTTGCGAGATGACACCATCAATGCATTGATATTCATTTCATTTCAAATACAGAAATACTACAATTAATCTAAACATAAACTGTAAATATAGAATTGAATACAGAGAGGTTCTTCTAACTGTGGCAGAGTCACTTCATAACTGTAGCCCGGGACATACACATACCCCCCCCATAAGTGCAACATGCAAAGGCCAGTTTTTCTATGTATTGAAAGTGAAACTAATGTTGACCACGGATGTTCATGTGTTTCGTGAGAACAAGGTCTTACTGCCAGTAAGTTGACTGATCTCTACATAGATGTTGCTTTGAGCAAAGATGATGTGGTTAATGTGTGAAAAAACTGTTTCTGTCTCTGCTGCAGAACTCACCATGTTAACTGTTTGATGTCTGGAAGTACATACAGGACATAATGAAAGACCTTATATTACATTATATTATATTATATTATATTATATTATATTAACTTTATCCAAGTATTAGTGCAGTCTGATCACCACATTCATCAAGTTGAATCTGTGATCAGACTCATTGGAAAGACAGTTTACAGTTTACAATTTAAGCATTTAGCAGACACTCTTAATCCAGAGCGACTTACAGTAAGCAAGGACACAAGATAATACATCATAGTACATCAGATGCATAGAACTAGTAATCTAATAATAAAGTAATACGTAAGTAAACCAATAATCTAACTAGAAAAAGTGCTCCTCGGAGCACAGGTCTCCGCCAGGTCAGGTAGGTTATTGTGGCCTCCTGGTGGCGCTATAATAGGCCAATGTGAAAAGGGTGCCATTTCTTCTTAGGCCTTGCACGGCAATCGGACACTACATTCATGATTTGAGGCATTTTGTTCCAAAAATGTGTTATGCTAAATTAGACCTGATGGTGGCGCTATAAGAGGCCAATGTGAAAAGGGGGGCATTTCTTCCTCGGCCTAGTGGGAATGTGCATGCAAAATTTCACGGAAATCGCACACTGCGTTCATGATTTGAGGAATTTTGTTCAAAACGGACCAATCCTGCAAACTTTGGAAGCCAATGTTAGCCAAGTAGGATGGCATATGAAATATCGGACACATCCATCTTGATCACATGACTATAGAGATACTGTGTACCGATTTTTGGACAGAATCTGAAGGAGTTAGAGCAAAAAATGTGTTTTACAAAACTCAGCCTCCTGGTGGCGCTTTAAAAGGCATATGTGAAAAATGCAGGGCAGATGTTTTTCCTTGGCCTCTAGGGAGTGTGCATGCAAAGTTTCACGCAGATCGGTGCAGTTATAGCTAAAAACGTGAATTGGCCTGTTATAGCGCCATCATGAGGCTGATTTCTATGGAGATAGTTTATATCGATTTGCGTGTTTTTTGGACAAAATCTGTAGGAGTAATATAAAGAAATGTGTTTAGCAAAAGTCGGCCTCATGGTGGGGCTATGACAGGCTGATCTGAAAAATGTGGGACAGAGGTTCTGCTGTGGCATCCAGGGAGTGTGTGTGACAGACCCGGCCCGAAGCCCAACACATTTTTATTTATTTATTTGTATTAATTAATAATTTTCGACCGTGCGCTTTCACTGGTCAGTGCAGCAGCTGTAGGGCCTACTCTCAGCTGCTCTCTGATAAAAAACAACCCCACAAGAAGTCAACAACACACACATCACACTAAAGAGTAAGAATTCCTCCTCCAGCTACACACTTCTAGGTGATTTGGGATTTTGCATTAGCTGGCACTAGCTTGGAAAATCAGTTATTGATAACTGTCGGCTTGCGCAAAAAGCACTACTGCTGCTTCCCCGCAGGGGGTCATGCTTATGTTCCCTCAGCCCTATGTTCCCCCATCCCAAATCAGACCCTATGTTCCCTCAGCCCTATGTTCCCCAATCCCAAAATAGACCCTATGTTCCCTCAGCTTTATGTTCCCTCAACCCAATGTTCCTTCAGGATCACATATTTTTTGCACACTTTGATTGATTGATTGATATCATTATTGATCAAGAAATAAAACATATGTCACATGTAACATACATCTGACCCCCACCATAATCAAAAGGATGACGCAAAAAAGCTTAAAGCTTGTTTCCATTGCAGTTCCTTCCATAATGTATTGGTGAGGGTGTCCTCTGAAAGGGGGTGCAATGGTGCGCCTCGCCAGTCCGGATATTACGTTTGTGATGTCAACCCACCATTCACCGTACGCATTAGGCAATTTTAATATAGGATAGGCCACATCCGATTTTATCTAATTTTGTTGGCTTTATGACAAGGGATAGCATAAAAATAGTAGAATAAATAAAAAGTTTCAACATTTTTGTCAACTAAAATTTGCGTTAGAGCCTGCGACATTTATTAGCAAGTCGCCAGACAGGTGGCTTGTGTAAACAAACCGGCATGTGATTCCAAATGCCCCAAAAATTAAGATGGTAGGGGTAATTATGTGAAAAACCATTATGCGGTGGATACAGGCATGACATTTGGCACACATGTAAACTGTAAACATATCAACATCATTTGGTGCAAATGTGTGTGCATGTCTGTGTGTAGGGGACACAGAGAAACTGTAAGAACCTTGCCTAAAACATCCGGGACAACACTCATACGTCCCAGACTTCCAAACTGTGGCAAAAACTCCCCTTTGCAGTTAGAACTACAGACTCACTCCCAATTTTTCGCAATAATCTGAAGACACCTCAGACTCCACTTTAGCCTGTAGCACTTGACCTAGCCTTGACGACCATGCAATCTTATGCAAAGGTTAAAATGTAATTTCCTGTAGTTTGTATAGTTTCAATGTACAGATCATTTATTTTTTGATATTGCACTGTTCAGACTGATGCTAGGTTCTTGGTTGACCTATGATCCTATTACTGAGGCACTACACTGTCTCTATGCATTTGATATACGTGTTTACCTTGTTTATTGTAAATCACTCTGGATTTAGAGCATCTGCTAAATGCCTAAATTGTAAATTATACATTTTAGGTCTGTTTTGCAAACCATACAGTATGGTAGGCCTACTGCACAGGCTTATGAAACCAATTGTTTCACTTTATGGGAGAAAACTGAAGAAAAAAGAAGTATGACTAAGTTACAGAAGTGGTAAATCTTATCACCAACTTCATGTCATGGGTGGACTGGAAACAAAAGTCTCGTCTAGCGAGACTTCGGGTGGGGCGCATTTAAAAAAAAAAAGCTATAAAAATATGCAATCTAGCACAAGGCTTATTGGCACGCGCTTTTAGCTGTGGCGGATGGAGTTATGAACATTTTCTACTGTACCATTCATCCTAGGATATCATAACATCATAGAAAAGAAAAAAGAAAGGTAAGAAAACCGTGGTCCAAAATTCCCCTTAATTACAGCGGCCCTCATATTTGTGATTAAGGAAATAATAATAATGATAAGTAAAGCTCATCTGTCAATCAAATAAATACAATACAATACATACAATACAATCTATAGGGCAAGACCCCTATGGTCTTTTTTACAAACCAGTATTGTACTGCACATGGCTTATGAAACTATCTCATATTTTGACACTACTTGCCTTTCTTATGTTATGGGAGGAAACTGATTACAAAAAGATAAAGTAAGAGAGAAGTGATCAGTTACAGAAGTGGTCAATTTCATCATCAACTTTATGTTGAAATTTGTGGACCAGTAGATCATATCTCACACTAGATATACTGTAAATGGTGCTAAATAGCAGTAAAAGTGGTTATCTGGCTGTGTGTGTGTGTGTGTGTGTGTGTGTGTGTGTGTGTGTGTGTGTGTGTGTGTGTGTGTGTGTGTGTGCGCGCGTGCGCACAGTCGTCGCACACACTATCCACTATGCAGAAACAAGACGATACGTAGAAGGAGGCATGGTTGGTACAGTATCAATAGTGCAGCAAATATTCAGATGGATTGAAAAACGTATATATTTGTGACAACACTAAAACTACAGACTAGAAACAAATGTATGTTTTCCACTGAAAAAATAATACATTCATATTTTTTTTATGATTAGTATTGTATGATAAATAAATGGATGTCAGTGTCACTGCATTTAAAGGTTTGTTTTTGTCTGTCTGGCCATTCAAATGTGCATGCAGTGTAACCTGTGTAGCATGTAGTGTAACCTGTGTAGCATGTAGTGTAACCTGTGTAGCATGCAGTCACAGTGACATGGGGGTTACAGGACGTCAGAATAATGGTCTGTCTAATTAATGACATGGCACCGTCAGCACTCGCTACGCTATGCAACACTTTTAATAACACACAGCAGAAGAAGGAATTGGACACGTGTATCAGACATGTGGGTGTGAGCTGTGGTTTACAATTTAGTTATTATTATTATTATTCGAGTCAAAAGTCCAGGTTCTGCTGACGGGCTTTTTAATGGGTTAAACTGTAAAAATGCTTAGGGCTTATCAATAAATCATTATCATTCATTTGTGTAACTTCTATAGGTACTGGACTGGGTCTATGCTGTATGTGGTGGAGACCTGTGCTCCATGGAGCACTTTTTCTAGTCGTCTGTATTATTTACAGAAATTATCCGTAAAATGTTTAAATATTATACTGTACAAAACTATTCAATATGTTTACATATTATCACGATAGATTTGTTTTGATACATTGTTTGTTATGCTATTATTGTTTATCATTACTGTATGTTAAGTTGTGTTATTGTATGTTATGTTATACTCTATTTTATTATGTTATACTCACGTCATTTCACGTTATCGCCTTTCTCCTCTCCTCTCCTCTCCTCTCCTCTCCTCTCCTCTCCTCTCCTCTCCTCTCCTCTCCTCTCCTCTCGAACAGATATGATGTGTTAACTGGAAAGTTGAAGTTGGGGGTCATTGACACTCTAAGATTTGGAGGCCAGTGCAGAAAGGTGTTCAGTGGAGACCATAGAGTATTTTACAGACTGCCACAGAGTATCCTCAGATACAACTTTGAGGTAAGTGACACCCTGCGTCTTTTGACCACATGGACCCAAGTGTCCCTATTCTGAGGCGAACATTCTGCAGCTCTACAAACTCACAACGCGGTTGCGAGTTTGTAGAGATAAACTATTTTCCGCAAAGAGATTTGGTGTAGAGGGGAAACAGGAGGGCCCTGGGGGACCCCAGTCAACTAATGTAAGGTTTAAGTTGTGAATCACTGCCCACAGCTCAGTTAGAAAAGGTTGACTTCTCCACAGAAAGTATATAGATTTTTACTTTAAATTACACTGTACAGGGTACAAATTTGAGTCAAAGTCAAATTTGATCGGTTACATGTAATTACACTAGAGCCCTGCAGCAAGGCTCCTTTTTGCATTGTACATGGCAATGTATAAAAGTTAAAACATTCTGGTATGATTTCTGTTACACGCTGGCTAAAATTACAGAGGCTCCCTTCCCGTTAGACCCTGAAGTTTGCCTCTTAGGCAACTTCACTGCTATCAGTGCAAATCTCAGAAAACACAAAATTTAATTTATAGAGGTGGCACTTGGAGTTGCTAGGAAATGTATTGCAATAACATGGAAGTCTGACTCCCCCCTCCTCATTGCGAGATGATTCTCAGAAATGAACAGTTGTGTTCCTCTTGAGAAGATAACTTATAGTTTAAGAAATGGGTTGGACACTTTTTTGAAGATTTGGCAACCTTATGTGGATTATATGGAAACGTTGTCCCTACCTGTATCAGAGATGTTATAGGTTGTTATCTACAGCTATCTCGGTCTAGATCTATTATTTCTCAAAGCAGATTTGTCTCTTCTTGTTGTTCTGTTTCTTTTCTTTTTGTACCTTTATTTTTGATTATGTTTTATTTGTGCTGTCCTTTGTATTTGGGTTTGTATGTGGGGAGGGAGAGGGATGTGGGGGGGTTGTATGTGTACTTTTGTGAAAAATGTAAAATGAAAAATAAAACTAGAAAATGTGCTCCTCGGAGCACAAGTCTCCGCCAGCAAACCCGTGCTATTTTAATCAAATGAAATCACTTACCCTATCTTTAACCATAGTTCTCTAGGAATGTTCTAATTCTTACTTAAAATAGAACATGTATCTACTGTATCTAATGAGATACAGTAGGGTAAAAGATATATCTTTTAGTTAAACAAAAAGTTCTTTGTTAAAAGGTGAATGTTGTCAGCATTTGTGGCTCGTCTACGTTTTTTGTCATTTAGGGATTCTTTGTCTCTGTTTAGTGTTCTTCCTCTCTGTTTCTTAGCTTTGGCCTTCTGCGCCTTTGCTTCTTCATCAGGTTTCAGATGATGATTTGCTGCTTCTTCAGTTTGCGTAATGGGGGATAGTTGCATTGTGTGATCTCAGCCTCTCCGCCTCACTTTTTGAAGTGACACACCTATTTATAGGATTTTATTTCGTCATGCGTCCCTCTAGCCAATCAAAAGCATTGGTGTCAACATATTGTCACGTGTCACGTGGAGCTTGACCAATGTTAGCTTGGCTAGGGGGGGGGGACACACAGCGGGACGAAGCGAAAACATACTCTCCGCCTCCGGCGGAGACAATAAAAAACTAGAGCCCTGCAGCAGTGAATGGTCTGAACAGAATGCAGACAGTTGAAGTGTGTTCTTAATGCTCCAGGTGCAAGTAAACAATGAGGAGAGCGATGAGACCTATGACAGCTCCTGGTCCTACATGCAGCACATCCAGTCCAATGCTCTGTTCATACACGACCGACGCACCTTCCACAAAGAGCTCTCTGAAACCAAGGTGAGCAAGCAAGGATCTTTTCATATAATTGGTCCTCACTAATCCTCATTATAATAAGGTACCATTTTCATCTATTCAGTCTGTGTCTCAGAGGCTGTGGCCTCTGAGACAGACTTGTATGGCCAGTTCAGAAACCCGCCTACCAGTGACATCATCGATGGGGAATCCAAGCTAATAGAAACGTCAGGCTTTCTCTTCCTGGAAAGTTAGCACACTATAATGGAAGCCATTCCCGTTAATTCAAAAAAGACATTTTAAATATTCTTTGAAAAAAAAGAGGGGAAAAAACCTTCCTAATGATGATGTCACTGGTAAGCGGCTTTCTGAAGTGTCCACAGCCCTCCTATGAGACACAGACCGAGTGTCATGACCATTAGTGAGGACCAATTATATGAAGATAGGTGAAGTCGACCTTTAAGATTTCTACAGTTGTGAGCTATTGTTGTTTTGTAATTATAATCAAAATCTACAAAGTAACTAGTAACTAATAATTGTAGTGGAGTAAAAGTACAATATTTGCCACTGAGATAGGTAGTGGAGTAGAAGTAAAAGTACAGAAAATTGGAAATACTCCAGTAAAGTAAAAAATACCTCAAAATTGTACTTAAGTACAGTACTTGAGTGAATGTACTTAGTTACTTTACACCACTGGAATTCTATTCACTTGGAAATGACCTTACAGTGTGTCTATCCATCCCAAGGCTCACAAGCTTCTGATCCTGAAGAACCGAGTGCAGCTCGCCCAGTTCCAGAACTCCGCTCCGCAGTACCTCCCACTGGCTGAGGGCTTCTGGAAAGGCCTGGCCGCGTTGCCACTGACCTACGACTACTCAGCCTACCGACAGCTCCTACAGACCTACGGCACCCACTACATGTCAGAGGGCTCTCTGGGAGGGGAGTACCAAGCCCTGCTGGAGTTTGACCTGAATGCAATGAAGCAATCCAGTAAGTAGATGGAAGAATGTTCTCTTTCACATCATGAGCAAAACTGCACCCACATCGGTCTGGTCGATTTATCAGGCATTATTCGGCTTTCTTCTACAACGTTGGCATTGGCAATAAAGCATCTGATTTTATTAATTTTTAAAGATTTATTGGCTTTTTATGCCTTTATTAATAGTACAGTAGGTAGAGAGGAAACGAGAGAGAGAGAGAGAGAGATGGGGAGTGACGCGCGGCAAAGGCCGTCGGGATCGGGACTTGAACCCACAACGTGCTGTCAGGCTACATTGGAGCATATAGGTGCCGCGGACCGCTAGGCCAGCAGTCCGGGCCAAAGCAGTTGATTTTTAACCACTTTCAACCTGACCTCCCTATTTTGGGCATGTCATAATAGGAGGATTAAATAAAAAAGTTTTCAAGCATTTAAAAAAACTAGCAGATCTAAAAGCACACAACGCCCCGCAACGAGGTGCATTGGGAGATTGTAGATCTGCTGTTTTGCCTAGTTCTTCAAAGTGATTAGAATAGATTTTGTGCTTTTTGTCAAAATGGTGAAAAACTAAACATGATCAGACCTAAACATCTGGCATCAGTACCAGTGGACCTCAAAGAGATACATTATTCAACTTATTTTGGAGAGTTCTGACAAGACGCTGTAGTTATGCAGAGTGGAATGTGATTTGACTCCAGTTTGGTGCTTTGACAGGTATATACAAGGTGTCACTTCAAATTGCCTCCTCTCTTGTCCATAGGTACAACAGACATAGATTACCAACGGTGCTGGAGGAAGGTGAAACGTCGTTTATTCTGGAAGAAAGTCAAAACTACATGTGAAAAACTTACTCAGGCTCTAAAATCAAGCACTGGTAAGTTTTAAATTTAACACAGTAACTTACAGTAAAATCTTCTGAATTATATACTGTACGTACACAATGTATGCTGCAATTGTTCAGTAAAATCTTTACGCTGAATACAATTCAGCGACTTTGGGGATTACATTTAATCTAAAACCGATCTGAAAACCAAACAGTCACATGGCATCTTTCTGCAGGGCATGACTTACAACATCTGTCTGTGAAGACCAACACCATCGGCGGGGACCCGGCCTTCTCGGGAGCCCTGGGCGTTCTGGATCTGGAGAACCCAGAAGCTAACGGAGACCACTATGCCACGTGGGCCTCCTCTGTCAAAGACTTCCCTGATGTCATCAACCAGAAGGTACCATGGACGGACATTTTAAAACCTACCTACTGTAAAATCCTGACAGTGTTTATTTATCCATTTGTAACTCTGAGAGTGTACAAAGGGTCCATTTGGTTACCTTCATACTCTCTCAAGGCCCTGACCCGCTGAAAGTGTCATTCATGTGAGCGTCATCTAGTCCGCCTGTTCACAAATTCTATTTCAGTGGTTCTCAAACATTTTCATGTCAAGGGCCCCCAAATTGATATGTATTTGTGTAAAAGTTTCCAAAAAGTATTCCACATTTTTCAAACATTTTCAAAATGTTTCTAAAATAGCAAATCTACAACATCTCACAACATCGCATCGCAGGCAAAGTATAAAATAGAGTTAAAGTTGTTAACACAAATTGATACTATGTTCACAAATTTCCTCAAAGGCCCCTGGGGGTCCCCAGACCCCACTTTGAGAACCGGACACACACACACACACACGCACACACGCACACACACACACACACACACACACACACACACACACACACACAGACTTGTGTTTGTAGAACTGTCAAACAAGTGAAACCTTTACCGTTACCTTTCTGCGTTGTAACTCATTGGATGGTCTGTTGAACGTGTCGACGACTCTCCAAAATAGACCCGAGCTCTGAAAGAAGCAAAACAGGTTTTCTTGGGCACGATTGCAGATATATATTTTTTTGTTCAATTGTGTTTTTAATAATAATAATTTTGACATAGTAATAATATGTATTTATTTATATACTGTAGCACCTTTCCTAAGAAGGAAATAAACGAAAAATAAACAATAATAGACTAAAACAGCTGTTGATTTGATGTTTTGTTTCATTGCTTTCATAAAATCCACTTAAGCCAACTGTATTTTCTTTTCTTCATCATTATAAAACTACAGACACACGCACACACGGACAGAGATTTTGCACATTTATAGTAGGATTATTATTACCATTATTATAATTATTATCATCATCATTCAACATGTTATGTCTAAATGTTGTCACTCACAGCCTACATGTTGTCACTCACAGCTGCGTCCCGTGTATGAGCTGGTGAAGGAGGTGCGTTGTGCTGGCCTGAAGAAGATGCACCTGAAGAGGGCGCTAGAGGAGCTTCTGGCTGAGGAGCACCCCTGTCACTGTGGTCCCTGTGGCAACAACGGCCAGCCTCTCCTGACGGGCACACAGTGTTCCTGTGTCTGTAGGCCTGGCAGCTCAGGACTGGCCTGTGAGAGGGGGACAGTCACTGGTGAACCCCCAGGTCATATACAGCAGTGATTCTCCTTCTTGTTTTTTCAGGGACCCCCAATTTGACATGCATTTGGCCACAGACCCCTAAATGACAAATGTTATCTCTGGAAACCCAACCTATACACTGTTTATTTAACTCTGAGAGTGTAATTGGAACCAAATAAGTGTCCTTGAGACCCCCAGGTGTCCTCAAGGGGGGTCCCCAGCAAAATGAGGAACACTTTCAATGTGTCACGACACAAGGCATTGTGAGCTTGTAGATTGGCCATACAGTTTTGAAAAATGTTGACAAATGTTGATACATATCTAAGGGGGGCCCTGGCACAAAATCGTTTGGGGTTTGAGGCGAAACAATATATCAATTTAGGAGTCCTTGACATGTTTGAGAACCACTGATATACACCATTCACAGTCACACAATAAACTAGTACTGAGTCTGATTGACCTGCTTTGGACCCATTGACACCACACAAAAGACTGATTCATACTTTGTCAAATGATGAAAAATAGACGATCTACAAGCTCACAACTTGTATATAGGCTACCGTATATATTATCTTGTAAGATGGTTGTAAGATGAACATGGATATTGTTCTTTCAGGAGTAATCCATGGAAGCTGGAGCTGTTGGTCGTCATGGAGCTCCTGCTCTGGAGGTCAAAGGTCGAGAGCACGTAGCTGCAATAACCCCGCCCCCAGCAGAGGAGGACAGCATTGTATCGGCCTGGAAAATGAAACCTCGCCATGTGAAGACCCAGATATACACTACTTACAGTAAGGAAACACACTCTCAAATGCGCACGTGCACACACAAAACAAAACCACTTCATCCACAGAAGTGTTATGTGCATTCAGAGGATTACATCAAAATTGTTAGAGCCAAGTATATCTGAAATACTACATAACATGGAATTTTATGGCCATTGAATCTGGTGTGTGTATGTGTGTGTGTGTGTGTGTGTAGGATGATGGAACCACAGTGCTTTGGTCTTTCCGTAGCCCTGCAAAAGACATGTGGAGCGCCTCCAGCCCTGAGGAATGGATATGTTGTGGTAAGGAAGGATTTTCCTGGGTTGTCATTACTGGCACTGCGCTACTGTACACAGTAGGTGATTCATGACAATGTTGGAAACCATTAAGAAAAGTCACAAAAGACCCCTGTGTAAATGAACCAAATGCAGCAGTAGTCTAATGTGTTCAATCAAAATATGTCAGCAGAATTGTACTGTATAGCATTGCATGTAGATAACAAATAAAGGACCATCGCTAGAGGAAGAATATATAAAAGAATATGAAATAAGGTTAAACACACAGAGCAGTGCACACCAACATACCTACAGTAGGGGGCGTCCATCTTGTTTGAGTGAGGAGTGTCATGGGGCAGCAGAGGCTCAGGAGGAAGAGAGGCCGTCTTGGAATCGGCACGTTCCCGGTTCGATGCCCGACTCCTATTGGCTTTGTGTCGAAGTGTTCTTGAGCAAGACAATTAAGTAACGTCTTAAACTGTCAAGGGTCGGGAACCGAACTCGGGTCTCAGCACTAACCATCTGGGTGGGGACTCAAGTGTAGTGACAACTGCAGTTCAATTAAAGAAAAGTGCTTTGGAAAGAGGCGCTACATCTATGCACCATTTTATCATTTCATGACCGATGTGTGTTTGTTGTCTTGCATTTTGTTGTGTTGTGGCTCAGAACCCCAGAGATTTCTACCTGGTGGGGAATAGAATCGAATACACCTGCATAGACGGCCACTTCCTCAGTGGAGATGCTGTGGCTGAATGCAATGACAATCAGAAATGGACGGCTGGACAAATGGTTTGCAAGAGTACGTGTTGCCACCCTCTCTCTCTCTCTCTCTGACTTCATTAACCACTTAAACTAGCCTGATTATCAGACTGAAGCTGCGTGGAGCTCACTTAGAGAGTGGGCGGGGTCTATGGTCTGGAACCAGGCTACACTTAAACCCTATATAATTCATTGATGGGAGACGGGGGGCAGTCAATACTAAGTACAGTCCCCCAGGGGTCTGTATTTAGCCCCCTTTTTTCCCCTCTACGCCAAATCTGTTTGCAGAAAATAGGCAACCTACAAGCTCACGCGTTGCGATACGTTGTATTTAAATGCCCAGAATAGGGATGCTGTGGTTAATTTATTCATTCCAAACGTACTCTTCCTGTGTCCTACAGGTGCAACATGTGGGGTTCCTCCACTCAGCAGTGATGTCACATACACACCCACCAAGGCAGCCTATCAGATCGGAGACAGGGTGACCCTGTCCTGCCCGGTGGGAGGAGCTTTACAGGGTCACGTGACAGAGAGCATTTGCAACCCCAGCCTCCAGTGGTCCCCCTCTGTAGAGGAGGCCAGGTGCATGGAAGGTACACCTGAAGTCTGTATGGTGCTTCGCTTGCTTTTTGAGTTTTTTCGTAAATGAATGTCCTACTTGATCATACTACAGCATCACACAAAAGCATCAAAAGTAGCAGATCCACAAGCTTGAAACGCGGCACGAATCCGGAATCCGAAAAATGTAACAATTTTGGACATAATGAGGTTTCCACCCGACAGAGATGATATGTATCTTCAAACAAGTGAATTTAGAAAAAAATATATTCAAAAATCTACCAGTGGATTTCATTTTGGGAGTCTTCCTTAAAAGTTCTTCCAAAATCTAATAGGAATATAAACATTGAGTGCAAGTAAATACATGACATTTTTCAACTTGAAAATGTCTAAAATAATGGTTAAGATTTACAGTAGAATAATTTTCCAAATCTTTTCAAATGGCGGTGTGTGTCCAAATACATATCAATGTGGGGGTCCTTGACATGAAAATGTTTTTAAACCACTGATATTATTATCACTCTGTTGTCTTTTTCTCTAACAGTGCCAAACGTTGCTGCCACCACTCCACCTGGTCTTAACTGTAAACCATGGCAGACTGCAGGAAAGGCTCAGTGTGTATGCAAAATGCCATTCCAGTGCGAGTGAGTATGCTCCTGTTGTTGTTTCAATATATATGGAGGTGTAAATAAATAAATAATATGTCGTTGCTGTCAGGCAGTAACCTTGTATTTCATATTTAATTTTATCACCGTTGTCGGGCGGAAACCTTGTTACAAAATAGCAAGAATAGCAGATATGCTCGTATAAAGTAGAGATTAGAATAGGGCATTGATGTATGGAAAAACATTAAAAGATTAAATATATATGGTAGTGAAAGTAGATGCTCTACAAGCTGAACACCTTGTTATTTATGAATGCATGTGTGTCTTGCAGGCCATCAGTGAAGCTGTGTGCTAGACTGGGCTCCAGCACGCGCCTCCTGGGCTCCTGTCAGCTGGGAGCTCTGCAGTGTTTAGGGCGGAGCTTCACTCTAGCCAAGGACACTGACTGTGATTGGCCAACAGAAACGTTCACTTCCTGCCAAAACTGCAATCCAGGGGAAAAGTGTAACGGTTAGTGTGTGTGTGTGTGTGTGTGTGTGTGTTTGTTTGATTGATTGATGTACTTTATTTCGTAAGACATGAGAACAGTACATGACAGTACATAACAGTACATGGAAGTACAAATTCACAATACAAGGTCTACTAAACTGGAAAACTCATTAAGCACTAAGCTTGTTTAAGATGAGATCCCCATGCACACAAATCATGATGACATATAAGAGACAGACAGATATACACACACTACCATACAGAATGTCATACAATCAGTTTACAGGTTACTGGTATGAAGAGTGAAAGATATGTACAAAAGAAGAAAGAGAGAGGGGGGGGGTAGGGGGGTAGGTTAGGTTAGGACATGGGGTAGGTGTGTGTGTGTGTGTGTGTGTGTGTGTGTGTGTGTGTGTGTGTGTGTGTGTGTGCGCGTGTGTGCGTGCGTGCGTGCGTGCGTGTGTGTATATGATCATGTAACTATATGCATAATGGGTGTTTACTTTTATTACTGCCTGTCTGTCTGTCTATATAAACAAATAAATTTAAATATATAAATACCTAAATACATACTGTAGACATGCAACGTACAAATCTGATTGGTTGAGAGTCATGTGTTATTTGCAATAACATTAGCCTTGGATCAAGACTATCATAGATGTATTTTAGCGATTCTGACATTTGCTCATAGATACGAAAGTAAAGATCAGACTCGATAAAATACATCTATTATAGTCTTGGCTACAATAACATCATAGCTAGTGCAACACATAGAATACATACACATAGCAATTAACAGAGCAATTAGATCTCCAATCTTAATTCACAATATGAAATTAGACATTTCATTAAAACTGCTTAAAAGCAGGACACTAGGGGCTCTATACTTTGTGTTTAATTGTAGAATCAGCTACGTTTTTTTGACTGTGTTTAATTGTAGAATCAGCGACAAACTGCGTATGCCGGGACAACGCGGAATGCCCCGAAGATTCCACCCAATTGTGTGTCACCCCGGCAGATGGGAGCGTTGCCGTGACGATGACAGAGTGCGAGGTGGGGGCAAGGAGGTGTGCTGGGGAGCAGGTTACAGTGGTCAACCTGGAGGCCTGCCAGTAATAAGGATTTTGTTCTGACTTTTGTTCCATTTACACCATTACACGTCACGTTAAAAGCCTCAGTATTCATTGAAAGTCATACTGTGTCACTTTTATTTCGGATATCTCTGCTGTCCGACAGCAACCAGCTAACTCCAAAAGGTTCATTTTTCAGGAAATGAAAAAAAAGTGGAGTTAGGAGGTTTTGTTCATCATTGATAAGAACAGCTGAATGGACCTTCAAGCTCACAATGAGGTTGGAGGTCAAAAGGGGGTGGAGCCTGGAATCAGCAAAACCAGCTAACTCCGGTGGACTTCGCTGGTTTAGCAGAGAATTTGAGGATCCAATGAAGTTAGCTGGTTTTGTCAGAAGCACTTTTTAATACTTTTCATTGGTTCAATTTTTTTTTTACCAACACACAGACGTAAAGGGTGCTCAATGGCCCTGATTTATGGGAAAAAAATGCAAAAGCATCAAAATGGAGTTAGCTGGTTCCTGCTGGACAGCAACGATATCATCTTTCACTGGTATATGTTTCATAATAACCATTCCACATACATGTGTCTGCCCCGACACTCACGCAGAAATGTTTTAGGCACCAGAATTGTATCAGAACTAAAATGAACATTACACACAGTATGACCTTAACTCTGAAGAGTGCAGATATACGGTATGTAATGTACAATGGAGTGTGCATTTGTACACTCCTCTCTGAGTTATATTAACTCTAGATTTCGCTGAGTATATGTATGAGGGGACTTTGACTGTTTTCAATTAAATGTATATAGAGAGAAAACACTTTATTAATGTAAATATATAATGTCTGCTTTTAGTATTTGATCTGTAATGTCAATGATGGATGATAGTCGATGAGAAGATATTATTGATGTTGATGTTGAGACAATTGATGATGCTGTTGGCAAAATCAGTCTGACAGACATTTTTTTTATTTTTATGACAGCATGTGGACAAAACAGCAACAAAGTCTCAAGCTATTTCAAAAGAGAGCACTCAATGAGATTATGCAAAGTACATTACAGAATAGTGATTTCTTCCATGTATTGGAAGTACAGTAGCTAGAACTGATCAACCTAGCAAACAATAAAATTATGTCTTATGTGTATATTATATTTTGTGTGTGGTTTTCTTCTCTGAATATTGTTGATGGAAGCAACCAAACCCATTTGAAAAATGTACATTTTCTATTAAAAAGAATTAATACTGCGATGTAGAAATACTCTGTTACAAATAAGTCCGGAATTCAAAATTTACTCGAATAAAAGTACAAAAGTATTGGTATCAAAATGTAATTAAAGTACCAAAAGTAGAAAGTACTCATTATGCAGAATGTCCCATTTCACAAGTTTTCAAATGTATAAAATGTATTAAAATCTTTTGAAAATGGCCGATCTGCAAGCTCACAATGCGTCGCATCGCGTCGCATCGTGAGCTTGTAAGCAGTAACGCCTATCGCAGTACCATACAGGTACACAATAGGTTGTATTGTTGTTTACATTGGACCCACTGCATAAAGGTCACAGTAATCATCTAGCCTCACAGTTACCTTCGTTGAGGACCTCAAACACATAGTTTGAGCATTTGAGCTTGGCCATTTTACACAGGTTCATACTCTTGTTTTTGTTGCGTATCTTCAGGCATTACATACTGTCTGTACCTCCGTGGCAGTCTCGTGTAGCTATGCACTCGCACTTTTCGAGCGCTGAGAAAAGAGCAAATAAAAATATAGAAATGAGTCGGAAGCTCAATGCAGCAAAAATATGTATTACTGCTACTGAGTTAAAGCAGCGCTTTAAACACATGAACCCGTCATAGCGCCTATTCTGGGGCAAACATTTGGACAAAATTGAGGATTTACAAAGCTCACATAGATCGGCAATTTTCGGCGAAGAGATGGTGTACAGGGGAAAAAAGGAGTGGACCAAATACAGAGCCATGGGGGCTTGGGGACCCCAGGCAACAAAGTATTGTTGGCTCTGTACTCGGTCCGCACTGTTTTCCCTCTACACACCAAATCTCTTATTGCCGAAAAATAGCCTATCTACAAGCTCACAAGTGTCGCTGAGCTTGTAGATAGGCTATTTTTGGTTCCCCCATAACAGGGATGCTAGGGTTCAAGTGATTAAACTCCTCTGATGAATTATTGTATTAGTTACATAAGTGACTTGAATAGACAACAGCAGGTGAACCAACTAACTAACTCAGTGATACCCAACCTGTACCTGGACTTTAACCCATTAAAACCGGGAACGCATCTGTGTAACCACTTAAACCATTATCTTATACTTTATCTATTTTTAGAAAATCGTGAAAATGTGTGCAAATCTTTGAATATGTATTTTTTAAATTTGTAACTCAAATCTTTGCTTTTGGGGATTCTACAAATGTCTTCTAAATCCCCAAAAAAACGTATGTTGCTATAATATCAGTGGTTCTCAAACTTTTTCATGTCAAGGACCCCCAAAATGATCGCTTTAAAAAGTATATATTCAAAGATTTGCACCAAATTTTCACGACTTTTTCAAAAAATAGCAGATCTACAAGGTCATAGCGTGGCACTCAGTAGCAGATTTACAAGCTCAAAACGTGTCGCTTCGTGCGATCTTGCTGATCTGCTACTTTTGATACTTTTGTGTGACACATCAAATAGGGCATTAATTTACGAAAAAACACAAAAAAGACTATGGCGATAAGAGGTTTCTGCCCGACAACAGCGATATAGAAGCAGTGTCAAGTGATTTACATATAGGGTGTCATGGTAGTCATAGGTCACTGCCTGTGGGGCGGCAGTGGCTCAGGAGGTATAGGCCACTTGGGAAACGGGAGGTTCCCGGGTTCGATCGCCGACTCCCCCTGAGTTAGTGTCGAAGTGTCCTTGAGCAAGACACTGAACCCCTAACTCCCCCCGATGAGCAGCCAGGGCCCTATTCCACGAAAGGTGAATTAGAGCTAAAGCCTGGCTTTAACACCTATCCTGGCTTAATTTAGCCAGGATTAGGGATGAATCGGTTCCATGAAAGCTGAATTATCTTGAAGATTAGCTTAGCCAGTTCACCCTGGCTAAGTTTAGCCATGACTCGATTCCACGAAAGAGAATTGAAGCAAGCCTAGCTTAGTTACCATGGCAATTTAGCTGTGAAGTTAGCCTGGTCAGGAGCAGGCTAACAGCCAAGTTTACTTAATCCAGTGCCTTGTTCTTCAAGTTTTTCCACCGTTAATTCAACACATGTGTTTGTATATGGACTCATTTGAATGACCCTGCATTCAAATAAAATGAAATCAATACAATAAGATATAATCAATGTAATTATATTACTGAAATAGTGTGTGACCATGAATCATAATTGTTTCACAATGACTCATTTGATATGTCATTGTCACTCTGTTAACACTATAGTTCATATTGTAGATGTTTGATAATATATTAGTTTTCTTTAGATTATAAAAAATGTCTGACATACATACATACATACATACATACATACATACATACATACATACATACATACATACATACATACATACATACATACATACATACATACATACATACATACATACATACATACATACATACATACATACATACATACATACATATATATACATACATATACTTATATACATACATATACATATACATATATACATATATACATATATACATACATATACATATATATATGTATTACTGCAACGGGGACTCCCCGCGGGGGGGGCCACCTACCCCAGCCTCAAGCCATATCTCCGTCCCAGGGAGCAGGGGGGGTTACTTCAACTTGAGGTCGCCCTGGGGCACCACATAGTGCTAATCCGGCCCTGATAATAGCAGTAGATTAGTAGGTGATATCGCCGATATTCACTTAAACTCCTCATGTTTAAGCCTAACAGAATTATATATTTATGGACTATATATTTATGGACTTGTATATAAATTGTATATATTTTTGGACGACTTGTGCATTTAATTTGTCGGCCACGCTTTCTCCCTGGGTCTATTTATTGCTCCCGTGTTTCCTTTATTGCTTATAATACATTTGACTTCCTCATATGATTCCATGAGCCGCTGCAGTGCTGCTATTCAGCCACAGAGAAGAACGCCGCTCTGGTTTTGGGCTCCATGATTGGTCAAGTACAAGGATTCTGCTATCGACTTTCATGGTCTTTTACAGGAATACGTGAAGCCTGGCTTCATTATCCTGGCTCGACACAGCCTGGCTTGACAAGGCCTAGCTCGACAAAGTCGCTCCTTTTCAGCCTGGCTTGGCGTTCATGGAACGGAATAAACGAGGCTATACGGACTCGACTTTGTCAAGCCTGTTTTTGATTTAAGGCCAGGCTTATTTAATTCACCTTTCGTGGAATAGGGCCCAGGTTGGTGTGTGTGTGAATGGGTGTGTGAATGGGTGAATGCAATGCACACTGTAAAGCGCTTTGGATAAAGGCGCTATATAAACGCACCATGTACCATGCATTTACCATTCAATCGTCCAAATAAAATGGTGAAATTGACGCATTGTCCTTGTCCTTTTTTGACAAGTTGGTGAGTGCTACATGTACTGTATACATGTTTTTGGGGGTTTAGCACCACAGAAGGCTTTCATTCTGGGAAGGCGCATGGCACGCACCATACTCTCTTTGCATAGGCGGCGGGTGACCCTGACAATTGGGAAGGCTAGGAGATCTGGTTTGAAGCTGGGGGGGTTGCAGAAAAAAAAATTGGGCGGATTTTGTTAGTTTCTTTTCGGTTTTTGGTAACTTTATTTCGGTTTTAGGGTTAGGGTTAGGTTAGGGTTATGTTATTTAATTCTTATTTTTGCCTGATTTTACTGATTTATTATCAAAAAATGTACTAAATAATGCTATATTTTATATATAATTTGCACAATTCCCAGAATTTCCCAGCATAACATTTAGGAAGGCTTAGCCTACCCTAGCCTTCATTACCCGCCGCCTATGTCTCTTTGCAAAGGATCAAGGGCTTAGTCCAGTACCTTAACCCTGTTTTTTAACATTATCGATACGAAGCGGATAAAAGCCCCAAATTTAGCATGAGGCTTCTTTAGGACCTACTGATGGATTCTAGCCTTGGGATCTCAACTTTATTTTGAATATTTTCCATACAATTAGCCATATATAAAAAATCTACAAATGTCACTGTTTTTGCACCAAATGAAGTACAAATGGTCTTGTGAGTCATGTGACAATGACCGTCCAACAGGCTTCAAAGAAAAAACATTTGATGAGTATGCAGATGACGTTTTCATCCCTTATATCTGCTGAAGCAGCTGCAGGAAACCAAGCGGTTGGATGTTGTATGGGACACACATATCCCAGATAGTTTGAAGGAGTCCACCCGCAAAAAGAGAGGTGAAGGTGTTCGCAGGAAAGTGTCAGGTCAGACAATTGGATGGATTTTCTTCGTGACCCACAAATAAGAGGGAGCTGTTTGCCATTTTGACTTCCAGGACTGAAAAGTTCAACTGGCCACCATCCAAAGCTGCGTATGTCACATCAGGGCAAGCTGTGTCGTTTTTTAGTTCCAGTGCCAGTTTGGATGACAATTCCAGAAGTCTCCAGAGCATGCAGAGAGTAAAGGGGACTGTTCCACCTGCAAATGTGGCAAATCAAATTTGTACTTTTCACCACTTTGCAATTGCAAATGTTTGACTCACAAGACCATTTGTACTTCATTTGGTGCAAAAAAAGTGACATTTGTAGAATTTGTTGCGCCCCCTATGGGTGGAAGTGAAATCGCACTGGCTCTGCGTTTATTAGTGGCCCCTAAATGATACGAATTTGGGACAGATAGGACGCTGTGTTTGTGATTTGTGCAATCTTTTGCCAAACAGACCCTCCCACAAATTTCAGAAGCCAATCGTAGACAATCCAAAGGGAATATGAAAAATCGGACTGACTGAACTTGATCACATGACCAAAGACAGAGTGTGCCGATTTGTGTGAGTTTTGGACAGAATGTGTAGGAGTAATAGCAAAATATGTGTTTTGACGATAACGCAAAATGGAGGAAACTCTTGAAATCGGAAAAGGGCAGGACCTATATGGGAAGTTGCGTCATGATCCAAGGACTCCAGGGATAAATTTTTTTATGTTATGACCTACGGTTCAAGAGTTATAGGCCAAAAAGTGAATTGGCCTGTTTTTTTTTATGGATATTGATATGGCTAATTGTATGAAAAATATTCAGAATAAAGTTGGGACCCCAAGGCTAGAATCCATCAGTAGGTCCTAAAGAAGCCTCATGCAAAATGTGGCGCTTTTATCCGCTTCGTATCGATAATTTTGCTAAGGTACCCCACTATACTCTGGCATATCATGATTGGTTGTCAGCTGGTTCTTTTCCTGCATCAGGGTATCATGATTGGTTGTCAGCTGTTTTTTTTCCTGCATCAGGGTTTGATTGATTGATTGATTGATTTTTGATTGATTGAATATTTTATTTAGAAAGACATGGTAAAGGTACATGGAAGTACAATTCACAAGCACTTGGCTTATTTAAAATTGAGATCCCTGTACACTCAAATCATGATGACATTTAAAGGTAGGGTAAGTGATTTGCGTTGGTTAAAATAATTGTTAAATAGCTCTATATTCTGATAGTACTCATTGCTATAGAGTGTTTGTTCAGTATTAGGAGTCTCCTTGTCTCTCCACCTCTTTATTAAACAGAAAATGCATTTTCGTTTCAGTTTCAGTTTCATTTCCAATTTTATCCAACCAGGATACAGATTAAACAAGTGAAATTGGAAGTGATGACACTAAGAAATGAGCATGCAAAATTGGAACTGGAACACTATACAAATTAAGCTTAAAAATGGGTACTTTCTCCTGATTGGCTGAGATTTTGACACCTACCGAAAAATGTATTTTCTGTTTATTAAAGAGCTGGAGAGACAGGGAGACATCTGTTACTGAAAAAACACTCTATAGCAATGATTACTATCAGAATATAGTACTTTAACCTTTTAACAAAATACTTTTAGTTTTAACCAAAAAATATCACTTACCCTACCTTTAAGAAGACATACAAATATACACTACTATGCAGAACGTCATACAATCAGTTTGCAGGTTACTGGTATGAAAAACAAGAAATACAGTATGTACAATAGACAGTTTTAGGAGGAGGGGAGGGGGGGGGGGGTAGAATGGATTCGGTTTTACCCAGGTGTAATGATAGTTTGTTGTCAAAGAGCCAGATGCGGATCGTATAGAGTTCAGAGCTGAGAGATTTTTCAACCTGCAGCCTGTCCCTGTCCGAGACCAGCAGAGCAGAGTCATCTGCGAACAGGAACAGGTTGCAGTCGCAAGCTGATGACATATCGTTCACATATCAGGAATAGTAAAGGTCCTAGTATACTTCCTTGCGGAACGCCACAACTCACTGGGAGGGGGGGGGCAGGGTTCCGTTTACTTCGACCACCTACTATTACTATTATGTAGGTGATGATTGGAGCAATGGAGGCGGCTGAGTCTTTTAGAAATTTGGAGGGAATATTGTCGAGGCCTGTGGCTCGGTGTTGTTGTAGTGCGCTCAATTTTTTAAACACCTCATCTGTTGTCACCATGGTGAGTTTAAAATCATTTTTGCGTACACCTTGTTTTTCGTAAAATGCATCAACATGCTCTTTACCGTAGCTCCCAGAGTGAGGGGGTAGTTTTTCAACCAGTTCTGAGGCTATGGTCGTAAAGAAGATGTTGAGGATTTTACTCACTTCCCGATTTGCTGTAGTGAGAGTGTCATTCACCTTGAGGCTGATGTTTGCAAACCTGGTTTTCAAATTTTTGCTGCAGCCTAGTTGGTTGTTGAGTAACTTCCAAAGCTCACAAGGTTTGTTTTGGTTTTCTTCAATGTTGTCATCGAGGTAATTTTTTTGTGATGATCTGATCATGGCAGTTACTTTGTTTCTTAGCTTATTTCTCTCTCTTATGAGTTTAGCTAGGTGGGTTTCGAGACCTTTGTTGAAGCGTTTGGCGAGTTTGATCCTACATTTATGAAGTTCAGAACACTTTTTATTTCTGAGTTTCATGGCAGTAAGTATGTCCGAATTCATCCATGGTTCCGAGCGGGTTTTGACCCTGACGGTTTTCATGGGAGCCACGCTATCCAAGATTGAAGTGAATTTGGTTTTGAAACCAAGCCACGATTCATCTGCTGTTTAGTACATCGGACCAGTCCTGTTCCTCTAGCCTGTGGTTTAAGTCCTCACTCTTATAGTTTTTGAGGTCTCTGATCGTGACTGTTTTGTGGTGACCGGTCTTAAGTCCATGTATTTTCCGGGTACAGAAGATCATGTAATGATCACTTATACCGCAGATAGTAACACCACTATTGAGGATTTTGTCCTTGTCCGTTGTTAGAATGAGATCTATGATAGTTTGAAACACATACCCTTGTTGTGGGTAGAGTGATTAGCTGGTGGAGGGAGTGCATATCACGAAACCCATTGAAGGACTTGAACACAGATGTTTCTTTCCGAAGCATGTCCGTGTTCCAGTCACCAATAAGAATTTTCTCTGCATGGTCCACCTTAGCCAAGCACTCCTCAAGTACATCATAGAAGTCATTCTGGTCAGGAGGTCTGTATATGGTACCGACTAGCACAGATTTAGCATTTTTTTAAACGATCTCAACCCAGAACCCACACAGTTTCAATAGCTTCATGGTTCAGATCAATTCAATTCAATTCAATCTTTATTTCAGACTCAGGGTCCATATAGCAAAACATGACAATCACACAGTAAAAGCAATAAAAACATAAAATAAAATAAAAAGAAATAAAAGAAAAACCACATAAAAACAGTCCAACTACAGCTTTTCAACGTCCGTAGAGGCTGTTACGCCAATGTCTCCATATCGTGGAGGAGTACCGAGTAGAACTTTTGACAGGGTTAATTAAAATCTTAATAACATGATTGTCAGACTTTTCAAGACGACATATGAATTTGTACATTAAATTTCTTAACAGGGCTTGACATGTAGGTACCCCCAGGTTTACAAACAGCTGGCTGGCACTGTGCCATCTTGGTACCCTCACCAGCAACCGTAGAGCATCATTATATGCTACTTTTAGTTTTCGCATGCTGCTAGCTTTGTAGTTACTCCATAAGTGAGCCGTATACAATGGTGTACAGAATGCTTTAAAGAGTGAAACCTTGACATGTACAGAGCATTTGTGAAATTTCCGCATTAGTATGTTTGCCTGGGCATACAATTTGCATCTTTGTCTATGGATGTCTTTGTCATCAGAGAGATCATCAGATATACAGTGTCCTAGGTACTTAATCTCACTGCACACAAGTAGTATGTTGCTACTGAGAATAAAATTAGGAAATACTGCCTTTTTATCATCTTTACTTCGCACGATCATAATGCTACTCTTCTTGGCATTATATTTTATATTAAAATCAATGCCATACTGGGAGCAAACCCTGAGAAGCTGTTGTAAGCCTGCACTGTACGGGGAATAGATAATCAAATCATCTGCATACATAAGGTGATTGACTACAGAGTCACCTATGACACATCCAGTTTTACACTGGTTCAGTTTCCTAGACAACCCATCCATGTATAAATTAAATAATAGAGGAGACAAAATCCCCCCTTGCTTAACACCATTACCAACATAGAAATGTTCGGACACAGTATTTCCCCACTTCACCTGCATAGTCTGATGTGCATACCAAAAGGCTAGTATCCTTATAATGTACTTGGGTACCCCTCTTTGGCACATTTTGTCAAATAACTTGAAATGATTCAACCGGTCAAATGCCCTAGAAGCATCAATAAAACAAAGAAACATGGTGGAATTCTGGCTTCTATATTTTGCAATAATGTCCTTTAAGGCAAAAATACACATATCAGTGCCATGTTTCCTTTTAAATCCAAACTGGTTGTCAGCTGTGGTAATATACCTATCCAGTCTGTCCAACAGGATTTTCTCCAATACTTTAGAGAGTATACTAGCTAAAGCAATGGGTCTGTAATTATCAATGCTATTTATTTTCCCAGCTTTGTCCTTAATAACTGGCACAAGTAGTACCGCTAACATGGAATCTGGTAAGATACCATGGTTAAGGAAACCAGTAATACATAGAGCAAGCATAGGAGCAAGCTTCAGACTGGCATTTTTTAAGTGTTCAGCGGAGATGTGATCCGGGCCACAAGCTTTGTTATTTTCTAGCTTCATTATAGTGTTATACACTTCCTCAGCTCTAACTGTCACATTTTCAGAGGGGTCAACCTTCTCCACCAGAAAAGAGTCACTCTTAACACAGTTGAACAGCTCATAATAGTGTTGCCTCCACAGTTCTGCAATGTTGCCAGACCCACACACACCTTCAATGGATGACGGTAAGGGAGTTTTACTACTGTTTAAGGTTTTGACCTCTTGCCAGAAATCAAAACAGCTGTTGTTGCGCAGCTTTTTGGCAAGTGAGTCAGCCCTCATTGTGTCCTCATTTTTTTTGATAAATCGGACAGCATACTTGTATTTGGCGTTAGTGGCCTGCTTCTGTTCAAACACAGACCCCTGTCTTGGCCTACCTGATTCTGACCATATTTTAAAAGCATCTCTAGCAGCAGTGTGTAGCTCAGTCACATATTCATTCCAACCTGGTTTTATACTGAACTCCTTTTTCTTATCCTTGTAAAGACCCTTACTTGAGGCATTTAAAATGCTAATGATATCATCATAGGTAGAACATAAATCTCTACAATGATGCACATTTTTACAGTTGATGTCACTGCACTGCATGGCTTCTCTAGGAAGTCTAACAGAGTCTAATGATTTGTCTGTGAGTGAGGTATAGTGATTAATATCCTTCTCACTTAGCTTAGTCCAATCCAGCCTCCCTGTGTATGTTTTACTGTTATCCACAGCTATAGCTGGGATATTTTCAACATTTAGGGTCATTATAATCGGGATATGATCTGTGGTGGCCAGATCATAGCAGATAGTTATTTTATCAACAGAAGCATGTGCATCAGCTGTGCATATACAATGGTCGAGCCATGACACTGTATGCCATGCTTCACTAATATATGTATAGCTTTTCTCAGGTAATAGTGATTTACTTGTCAATATGAGATTATTATCATTACAATATTGCAGTAGACATTTTCCAAACAGAGATTTGTCATCCGATATATCAGCATTCATGTCACCAATGATATAGACACTGGTTGTGGCATTGTCCTTGATGAATGCATTAATAAATGCCAATCTATTGCGATATTCGTCTTCATTTTGATATGATTCATAAGGTGTGTATATATTTACAATAATAAATGACCTATTTCCATACTTGATCTCTATACCAATGGCCCAGTTTACCTCTAGTCTAATCACTGTAACCAGAGGATCATATTTACTGTTCCAGAGAATCGCCACACCACCTGGTATTCTACCATGAGCTATTCTATCACAGAGGTCAGTAGTAGACTCTCCAACTCCATGAAAGTTAGAATGCAGTGAATTCAGCTTTTCTAGGTCTTGTTTAGGTAGCCATGTCTCTTGTATGCACAGAATGTCACATTCCTCCAATAGTTTGTCCACAACCAGCCGCCTCGCTTTGTCACCAGCACTGTGCCCCACACGTAGGCCCCGTGTGTTATAAGACACCACCCGCATCATACTGTTTATGTGCTACGGGCATTTTCATCCGTAGATGACTGATCCCCGTGTTGTACAGAAGCGATCACTTTATTTATATTATTCGTTATAGTGTTTACACCTATAAGCGACCCACTGGTAGCTGGCCGTCTTGGCTCAAAATATCGTCTCACATAGATGCCTGCTGGCCACAGTTCTGGGTCGTACATTTCAGCCACTTCATTACATTCAGCAGTGATGTGAAATGAGCTGAATCTACTCTGATACTGCGACTCAATTTTCCGACAAGTAACTGTTCGGTTAAGTTTCTCTTTCAGATACACAGCTAGCATGTTAGCTTCCAATTGTGGGGCGAACTTAGTGGCAAACACACTCACCATCTTCGTGTTTACAACATGTATGTCAGAACTCACAGGGCCGGTTCCAACAATACCTGGCGTCTTCTTCCTCTCCCGTTTCTGTGGTGCTTGAATTCCACGTTGGCGTGCAGCTGGTATTTGCTCTGGTGTCGCCTTGTTGCGTCGGTGTCCTGCCTTCACGACCCGGGACCATAGGGGAGATTTAGGTGCCTGTGGTGTAGATGTTACAGTATGATTGGAGAACCAGTACGATTGAAGAATGCGCGCTCGTTTTTACCACCCACCCAGCACTAGAGGGAGCCACAAGCCAGGCTTGTGCACAAACATATATGGCCACACACACACACACACACACAGTCACACACACACAAACACACACGCGCACACACACGCGCACGCGCTCATGCTTTTTTTGGTTTATTGAAAGCAGGACTGTTTAGATACTTTTATTGTGTTCTGGCTTTTGTTTTACTTTCTCCCTGACACACACACACACACACACACACACACACACACACACACACACACACACACACACACACACACACACACACACACACACACAGTGATCCATGAAAAGAACTATTCTGTCCCTATCGGTTTACAAATCAAACGGCGCTGAGTCGACTAGTGGAGCGTCGGCCGGTCACCGCGGGCACTCGCGCCTGGAGGCGCGAGGGCGCGCTTCCTCGGCCTCAAGCTCCACTAAGTCGGCGCGCCGTGCGTGTGAACGCGTGTTCAGCGTTCCCCTCATAGATATTATGGTTCCCCTAGCGTAGCTTCCTGGTTGCTATGTGGGGGGGAACAACAAAAGACAGGTCTCCGTCGGCGCATCAAAGCCCCGCCTCTCCGCGCTCTCCTTCTCCTCCTCCTCGGAGGAGGAGAAGGAGAGAAGGAGAGGACGGGACGGTTTAAAACGCGAGGAGGAGGAGGAGGAGGAGGCTCCTCTTCCTCGCGAGCCTCGCGTAATAACCCCCCGCCTCGCAGCGCCGTCCTCCTCCTCCTCCTCGCGAGCCTCGCTAATAAACCCTGTCTCGAAAAGCCCCGCCTCGCCCCGAAGGAGCCCCGTGCCTAAAAACGAGCGCTCTGTCTTCAATCGTACTGGTTCTCCAAACGTACTGTGACATAGACACAACTCCCTCTACGCTGCTGGAGCCTCCTCCAGCCACTGCTACCTCCTGGTCGGCGTTCTCAGCTGCTGGCCTCCGTCTCTTGCATGGCCGCACGTACCCAGCCCCTGGGTCCACGCTGGTCTGTCCACGGGGCCTCTCGATTGCCGACACTCTGTCGTCTATGGCCATGGTTGTCGCCCGTAGCCCCTCACAGGCATCTGTTTGAGCTTCGAGCGTTTTTTTCACACAGCACATATCTTTATTCAGCTGTTCCATCCGCCCCAGTAATGCCGAAACATCAATGTGGTCATATGATACTGGTGGGAGCTCATCCAGGTAGTGGGATACGAATCTTGGTATATTCTCCCCACATTCGTTTAGCACCTTCAAGCATGTCTTTATGTTGTTTGCATCCTTCTGCACTCCTTTATGAGCAACACAGCGCTGCACCGTTTGAGGACACATCTCAAACAGTAGTTTCTTCGAGGCTTCGATCCACTCCGAGTTGAAGTTATTTGAGGCCAGCAAGACAATGTCATCATGGTTCAAGGTTTTCATTTTGATAACAAGGAAGTTCAATAGTTCATCTTCCACAATCACCTTATTATCTGTCGTGCGGTACACTTCAGGCTTAGTACGGCCGGAGAAGCTAGCAGCCCCCCGCCCGGCTGCTGCCGCCATCATACAGTATACAGGTCCCGTAGAGAGTTCAGGGCTCTTGTATGGAGTGTTCCCTGCTCTTGCGGTAGTATCCCCCGGATCCTGGCTGAAAACGAGCCACACCGAGCTAGACTACTCACGAATTGTTTGTTATTATTCCATGCGGTTAGCTTTAGCACAGCTAGCACTCCCAAGGGAGCTACTGCTGCTCATGCAGAATACAGGTCCCGTAGAGAGTTCAGGGCTCTTGTATGGAGTGTTCCCTGCTCTTGCGGTAGTATCCCCGTCTACTCCAACCCGGATCCTGGCTGAAAACGAGCCACACCGAGCTAGACTTTACTATTCATGGAAAAATTCACCCCCCACGTTTGTCCCTATCATTTCTGACGATTTTGTAGTTCTCTATCTCAATCTCAGAGTCCTTTACAGAATGATCAAGTTTTTTTCCCCGGTAATGGTGGGGGGATGGGTGAAGGCGTCTGCCGGAGATGGGGGCACGGGGGGGGGGTCAGCTGGTTCTTTTCCTGCATCAGGCCATCGTGATGGGGGTACCGTAGTTGGTCTTTAGCCAGTTATTCTCCAGGGTCAGGTTATCGTTGTTGGTCTTTAGCCAGTTATTCTCCAGGGTCAGGTTATCGTTGTTGGTCTTTAGCCGGGTATTCTCCAGGGTCAGGGTATCGTAGTTGGTCTTCAGCTGGTTATAATCATGTACCAGAGTGTCGTTGGTCATGCTGTTACTGGGTGAATGATCTGCAAAGTCAGAAATGGTGATGATAAAGTCAGTTGTTGCTACTGTTCATGATGAGGTCAAGCATCTGTGTGTGGAAATTTTTATTTGAGAAGAAGAAAACTCAATGTTGTTATTCCTATTTACGTGATTAAAGTCAACACCACTTTATTCAGCATAATTTGCAGACGCATGCAATAATACACACAAAAAGAAACAATGAGAATTCGATAATAGAATAAGTCACAAGTTTTGGGTAATATACTTTGGTGGCCTTAATAGTTGTCACAGCTAGAACGTGTCAGGCAACAACTCCCTGTGATGTGGTACAGTAGTTTTGTGACATGTAATACTCACAGTATACGACCAGGCCAGTGATCACACCCAGCAGCATAAGAAACAGCATCCCCAGACACCCAGCACCAACAACTATAAAATGCCTTCTCTCTCTTTTAGAGCGCTGTCCTGTAACAGAAAGTACAGCTAATAGATGTGCAGCGACTGGGAGAGAAAGAAAAACAAGACTAGAGAGTCTAAAAGCCCTTCTTTAAATAGGGCTGTATAGGGGTGTATAGTTTTAACAGACCACATCTTTAACATTAGGGGAAGAGATAAAAAGACACGCACGCACTGCGCACACACACACACACACACACACACACACACACACACACACACACACACACACACACACACACACACACACACACACACACACACACACACACACACACACACACACACACACACACACACACACACACACACACACACACACACACACACACACACACCAGGCACCACAGAGCCAACCTAGATGATGCACGCACGTTGAATGAGCACACACTCTGGTTCTACACAACTGTCTATTTGCATTTATAAGAAACCAACACACAGCATCATTTATTTAACTGAGTAGAAGATATCAGCTCTTAAAGTATTTCTAAAACAGTATTTTAGGTTGTATCAGCCAAAGGGATAATATTGTGATAGACATTGTTATGGAAAAACACGTTAAAACTGCCAATACATATGGCTTATGGAATAATGACAAAACAACTGGTTGCAACCAACCAACAGAAAGTGTAACAGAAAGTACAGCTACTAGATGTGCAGCGACTGAGAGAGAGAGAAAAACAAGACTAGAGAGTCTAAAAGCCCTTCTAGAAGTGAACAACATCTCTCTCTTTTTTTTGAAAGAAAGACAATGCCTACTGTAGTATTTTTCCAGTTTAAACAGAGAAATCACCTTGACAACGATTCACAACTTTATCAAACTCACCCTGAGTCTGTCTTCCTGCTGCGTTGTCCCTCATGTCCTCCTGTGGTCCAGAGACGATGTCATCCACACTCTCATAGATGTTGTCCACCATTCTCTCCTCCAACTCTACACTGTCAGTGTCCCCCCTCTTTCCTCTGTCTCCATCCTTCTTTCTCACCTTCTTTGTCAAGTCTGGCTTGGCAAAAATATCTGTAGACATCGTAAGTATGAGAGGCTTGAAAAGTAACTGTTGTTGAGTATAAATAGTAACTTTGTTGTATTTGCTGATCCTGTATTGATTAGCTATATCAAACTTATTACATGAGCTAGATAACCATAATGATACTGGATTAGCAAAATATGACCATGTCTGCCTGTGGCTCATTTGGCACAATGCTGCAGCATTAAGGAAGTACAAAACTTTCTCAGACCTTATGTTATGCAAACGTGCACACGCGTGGAGATGCACCCACCCACCCCCACACACACATTAAACGTGTTGACATCGACCATGCAGAGCACAGTGACCACAGAAGGGACCACAAAGGAAGTTTGGAAACTTTATATGTACTGAAAAAATGTTCAGCAAATTACACAAAATTTTGATTCACTATCAGAACCCATTCAATTGTTGACCAAATATGAGTCCACAGCACTTAAAAGTATCTGACCCCACTTTTCTTTCTTTAAATAGGGGTGTATAGAGGTGTATAGTTTTAACAGACCACAGACCACATCTTTAACATAAGGGGAAGAGATAAAGTGTGTGAGCCTGATTCTTATGACCATTTGGACTCTGGGTACAAAAATCCCATTGGGTCACAAGTTCTGACTGACTTGAATGAGCCCTTGTGGAGTCTTAATGCTCTGAGCCCTACTCGCCCACTTTGCCTTTGTTTGTAAAGTGTGCCTCTGTGGGAACAGTGGGTGTACAGTAAGTCGGCCCAATTTCATAGACCCCGCTCACCTTTGGGCCCCTGGGATCCAGCTCTGATTAGTTAGGTCATCAAAGATGTGACACCCGTCCTCCATCTTACTTGTGTTTTGTTTATCATTGGGCCTACCTATGAGAAGCAATATGACTGACCTGTGTAGCACTTAATTTCTTACTAAGTAGGTTGGTCGGAGTGGTTTATTGTCTAGTGTGTGTGTGTGTGTGTGTGTGTGTGTGTGTGTGTGTGTGTGTGTGTGTGTGTGTGTGTGTGTGTGTGTGTGTGTGTGTGTGTGTATGAGAGAGAGAGAGAGAGAGAGAGTGTGTGTCAACGCTGATCTGTCCGATTTTTCATAATCCATCCTGTAGGCTAAGATTGGCATCTAAAGTTTGCAGGAGTGGCTTGTTTTGAACAAAATGCCTCAAATCATAAACGCAGCGTCCGATTGAATTGAAACTTTGCATGCACATTCCCACTAGGCTGATGAACACATGCAACCCTTTTCACGTTGTCCTGGTATAGTGTCACCAGGAGGCCGATTTCTGCACACATTTTAACACATTTTTTTATATTAACAGATTTTGTCCAAACATCACACAAATCAGTACACACTATCTATAATAGTCATGTGGTCAAGTCGGATCTGTCCGATTTTTCATATTCCATCCTGATCGGTGAATTTCGAACATTGCTGCCTCACAATAACCTACCTGACCTGGTGGAGACCTGTGCTCCGAGAAGCACTTTTTCTAGTTCTGTTTCTTTTGTTCCTGTCCAGGTTCGCACTCGGCGAGTGCAGGTGTATGCTCAGTATAATGGCATGCCATGCCCAGGAGCCGCCACTGAAATTATGCCATGTGTTGCTGAAAAAGGATGTCCCCTGGACCCCGGTTGTAGAGAACGGTTCCGCTGCACTTCAGGTAGGGCCAGAACACGTTCAGCCTTATTTATACTTCTCTATGAGCTGCACAAGCTCAGTCTACTTAAGCTCAAGCTATGCGTTGTGAGCTTGTAGATTCGCTATTTTGGGCAGAGATGGAATATAAAGTTTGTGTCATCGAGCTTATGGCCTCTGAGTACATCTTGGTTGTAGGGATGAATGAACAGAAAGTGAAGTCTCCTGATCTTTCAGCATTCACCATTAGTTTAAATATAAAAACGCTGATGCAGGGGTCAGGCTATTCCATTAACATTTATGAAGATAAATGTCACAAATGAAAAATGCCTGAAAAGGACCATTCATACTTGTGTATATACAGTATACTTTATATGTCGGTGGCTTAAGTTTATCATTCAGCATCTCATTAAATACCCTTTTCATTGTCAGGCAATCACTATATTTTTTAAAGTGTCTGTTTTAGTAGTGGATATCTATGTTGCTGGGACCATATTTTGACAGTGATGACTCTTGCTGCAGGTCGGTGTATCAGCCCGTCTCTAGTGTGTAATGGGGACCAAGACTGTGAGGACGGCCTGGACGAGAGAAGCTGTGATGTGGACACCAGCCACCATGTGTGTGACATGAACCAAACCCCACCCAACTCTGATTTCACAGACAGAGGGTACAGTATACTACATTGCCTATTACTAATATAATGGTTTCCCAAACATAGGGACTAGCTGGCTTTTATTGGTCACAAGTAAATAACCTGCTTTTATTCCGTGAACTTTTGCACGCACATTTCCACTAGGCAGAGGAAGAAAAAAAGGCCACTCAAAAAAATTCACATCAGTCTCATGGTGGTTCTTTTAACTGTGGCAGAGTCACTTCATAACTGGCACTGTAGCCCAGGACATACAGTACACATACCCACCCCCATAAGTGCAACATGTAAAGGCTGTTTTTCTATGTATTGAAAGTAATGTTGACCACAGATGTTCATGTGTTTCGTGAGAACAAGGTCTAACTGATCTCTACGTAGGTGTTGCTTTGCGCAAAGATGATGTGGTTAATGTGTGAAAAAGCACTGTTTCTCTCTCGGCTGCAGTTAACTGTTTGATGTCTGGAAGTACATACAGGACTTCCGGTAGGGCGCATTCAAGACAATCACGTTCCATAGTGTTCTGTCACTATTACGTCAGATCTAAAAAATAAAATAAAATAAAAAAGAAATATGCGATCTAGCGCAAGGCCTATTGGCGTGCGTTTTTAGCTGTGGCGGACCCGGGATTGAGTTATGTAATTTTTCTACTGTACCATTCATCCTAGGATATCATAACATCATAGAAAAGGTAAAAAAACAGTGGTCCAAAATTCCCCTTTGATTACAGCGGCCCTCATATTTGTGATTAAATAAATAATCATAATGATAAGTAGTGAAAGCTCAATCAAATAAATACAATACAATCTATAGGGCAAGACCCCTACGGTCTTTTTTACAAACCAGTATTGTACTGCACATGGCTTATGAAATCTCATATTTTGACTATACTTGCCTTTTTTATGTTATGGGAGGAAACTGATAACAAAAAGATAAAATAAGAGAGAACTGATCAGTTACAGAAGTGGTCAATTTCATCATCAACTTTATGTTGAAATTTGTTTCACACTAGATATACTGTAAATGGTGCTAAATAGCAGTACAAGTGGTTCTCTGGCTGTGTGTGTGTGTGTGTGTGTGTGTGTGTGTGTGTGTGTGTGTGTGTGTGTGTGTGTGTGTGTGTGTGTGTGTGTGTGTGTGTGCACTATGCAGTAACAAGAAGATACATAGGTGGAGGCATGATTGGTACAGTATCAATAGTCCAGCAAATATTCAGATGGATTGAAAAACGTATATATTTGTGACAACACTAAAACTGCTGACTAGAAACAAATGTATGTTTTCCACTGAAAATATAATACATTCATATTATTTTTATGATTATTATTGTATTATAAATGGACTGCATTTAAAGGTTTGTTTTTGTCTGTCTGGCCATTCAAAAGTGCATGTAGTGTAACCTGTGTAGCATGCAGTGTAACATGGGGGTTACGGGACGTCAGAATAATGGGCTGTCTAAATAATGACATGGCACCGTCAGCACTCACTATGCAACACTTTTAATAACACACAGCAGCAGAAGGATTGGACACAGAATTGGACACATGTATCAGACATGTGGGTGTGAACTGTGGTTTACAATATAGTTATTATTATTATTATAATTCGAGTCAAAAGTCCACTCAAAAGTGTGGAATTGGTACTGCAGTAGGTTCTGCTGACGGGCTTTTTAATGGGTTAAACTGTAAAAATGCTTAGGGCTTATCAATAAATCATTATCATTCATTTGTGTAACTTCTATAAAGTAGGTACTGGACTGGGTCTATACTGTACTGTATGTGGTGGAGACCTGTGCTCCAAGGAGCACTTTTTCTAGTTGTCTGTATTATTTACAGAAATTATCCGTAAAATGTTTGAATATTATACTGTACAAAACTATTCAATATGTTTACATTGTTTGTTATGCTATTATATTTTATCATTACTGTATGTTAAGTTGTGTTATTGTATGTTGTGTTATACTCTATTTTATTATGTTATACTCACGTTATTTCACGTTATCGCCTTTCTCCTCTCCTCTCCTCTCCTCTCCTCTCCTCTCCTCTCCTCTCCTCTCCTCATACAGATATGATGTGTTAACTGGAAAGTTGAAGTTGGGGGTCATTGACACTCTAAGATTTGGAGGCCAGTGCAGAAAGGTGTTCAGTGGAGACCATAGAGTATTTTACAGACTGCCACAGAGTATCCTCAGATACAACTTTGAGGTAAGTGATACCCTGCGTCTTTTAACCACATGAACCCAAGTGTCCCTATTCTGAGGCGAACATTCTGCAGCTCTACAAACTCACAAGGCGGTTTCGAGTTTGTAGAGATAGACTATTTTGCGCAAAGAGATTTGGTGTAGAGGAGAAAAAGGAGGGGACCAACAGAAGAGCCCTGGGGAACCCCGGTCAACTAGGGTTTAAGTGGTTAATCACTGCCCACAGCTCAGTTAGAAAAGGTTGACTTCTCCACAGTAAGTATAAAGATTTTACTGTATATTAGACAGGGTGAATTAGATACTGTACATAAATAAATCTTGATTGATTGGAGTTACTTGAAGTCAAATTTGAGCAGTTACATGTAATTACACTAGAGCCCTGCAGTAGTGAATGGTCTGAGCAGAATGCAGACAGTTGAAGTGTGTTCTTAATGCTCCAGGTGCAAGTAAACAATGAGGAGAGCGATGAGACCTATGACAGCTCCTGGTCCTACATGCAGCACATCCAGTCCAATGCTCTGTTCATACACGACCGACGCACCTTCCACAAAGAGCTCTCTGAAACCAAGGTCAGCAAGCACACATTACTGTGAGTTTGTAGATCAGCTGGGGTGAAGTAGTGGCTTACTACTTAAAGGATGACGTCATCTGTTTTCGACCTATCTTTTCATACTAGAAAAGGTGCTCCTCGGAGCACTGCCAGACACCTAGTGGTTGAAATCTGAATGGCCGGACTTCGCATGACGTGTGTGCAGAGGAAAAGAGGGACAGACCGACCGACCGACCGACCGACCGACAGACAAAGCCTCATGTAGGCCGACCACCTGGGTCTGGCAATAATTGGTCCTCACTAATCCTCATTATAATAAGGTCCCATTTTCGTCTATTCGGTCTGTGTCTCAGGAGGTTCAGTTCAGAAACCCGCCTACCAGTGACATCATCGATGGGAAATCCAAGCTAATAGAAACGGCAGGCTTTCTGTTCCTGGAAAGTTAGCAAGCTATAATGGAAGCCATTGTTTTCCCGTTAATTAAAAAAATACATTTTAAATATTCTTTGAAAAAAAAGAGGGGAAAAAACCTTCCTAATGATGATGTCACTGGTAAGCGGCTTTCTGAAGTGTCCACATCCCTTCTATGAGACACAGACCGAGTGTCATGAGCATTAGTGAGGACCAATTATATGAATTCTACAGTTGTGAGCTATTTTCAAATGGCCGAAATGTAAATAGGGCTTAAGTAGTTAATATATGTTTTGTAATTATAATCAAAATCTACGAAGTAACTAGTAACTAATAATTGTAGTGGAGTAAAAGTACAATATTTGCGTATAAGTAAAAGCACAGAAAATTGGAAAAACTCCAGTAAAGTAAAAAATACCTAAAAATTGTACTTAAGTACAGTACTTGAGTGAATGTACTTAGTTACTTTACACCACTGGAATTCTATTCACTTGGAAATGACCTTACAGTGTGTCTATCCATCCCAATAAGGCTCACAAGCTTCTAATCCTGAAGAACCGAGTGCAGCTCGCCCAGTTCCAGAACTCCGCTCTGCAGTACCTCCCACTGGCTGAGGGCTTCTGGAAAGGCCTGGCTGCGTTGCCACTGACCTACGACTACTCAGCCTACCGGCAGCTCCTACAGACCTACGGCACCCACTACATGTCAGAGGGCTCTCTGGGAGGGGAGTACCAAGCCCTGCTGGATTTTGACCTGAATGCAATGAAGCAATCCAGTAAGTAGATAGAAGAATGTTCCCTTTCACATCATGAACAAAGTGCACCCACATCGGTCTGGTCGATTTATCAGGCATTATTCTGCTTTTTTCTACAACGTTGGCATCGGCAATAAAGCATCTGATTTTATTTATTTTTAAAGATTTATTGGCTTTTTATGCCTTTATTAATAGTACAGTAGGTAGAGAGGAAACGAGAGAGAGAGAGATGGGGAGTGATTAGAATAGATTTTGTGCTTTTTGACAAAATGGTCAAAAACTAAACATGATCAGACCTAAACATCTGGCATTGGTACCAGTGGACCTCAAAGAGATACATTATTCAACTTATTTTGGAGAGTTCTGACAAGACGCTGTAGTTATGCAGAGCGACTAGTGGAATGTGAATTGACTCAGTTTGGTGCTTTGACAGGTATATAAAGGTGTCACTTCAAATTGCCTCCTCTCTTGTCCATATACAACAGACATAGATTACCAACGGTGCTGGAGGAAGGTGAAACGTCGTTTATTCTGGAAGAAAGTCAAAACTACATGTGAAAAACTTACTCAGGCTCTAAAATCAAGCAGTGGTAAGTTTTAAATTTAACACAGTAACTTACAGTAAAATCTTCTGAATTATATACTGTACGTACACAATGTATGCTGCAATTGTTCAGTAGAATCTTTACGTTGAATACAATTCAGCGACTTTGGGATTACATTTAATCTAAAACCGATGTGAAACCAAACAGTCAACTGGCATCTTTCTTGCAGGGCATGACTTACAACATCTGTCTGTGAAGACCAACACCATCGGCGGGGACCCGGCCTTCTCAGGAGCCCTGGGCGTTCTGGATCTGGAGAACCCAGAAGCTAACAGAGACTCTTATGCCACGTGGGCCTCCTCTGTCAAAGACTTCCCTGATGTCATCAACCAGAAGGTACCATGGACGGACATTTTAAAACCTACCTACTGTAAAGTCCTGACAGTGTTTATTTATCCATTTGTAACTCTGAGAGTGTACAAAGGGTCCATTTGGTTACATTCGTACTCTCTCAAGGCCCTGACCCGCTGAAAGTGTCATTCATGTGAGCGTCATCTAGCCCGCCTGTTCACAAATTCTATTTCAGTGGTTCTCAAACATTTTCATGTCAAGGGCCCCCAAATTGATATGTATTTGTGTAAAAGTTTCCAAAAAGTATTCCACATTTTTCAAACATTTTCAAAATGTTTCTAAAATAGCAAATCTACAACATCTCACAACACACAAATTTCCTCAAAGGCGTCAACAGGTTTTCTTGGGCGCAATTGCAGATATTTCTTTTTTTTGTCCAATTGTGTGTGTTTTTTGGCATAATAATATTTTATACATAGTAATAATATTTATTTATATACTGTAGCACCTTCCCTAAGAAGGCTACAAAGTGCTTTTACATAGAAAGGAAATAAAAGAAACATGAAGAAAGAAACAATAGACTAGACTAGAATAGCTATTGATTTGATATTTTGTTTCATTGCATACATAAAATCCATTTATGCCAGCTGTATTGTCTTTTCTTCATCATTATAAAACTACAGACACATGCATACACGGACAGAGATTTTGCACATTATCATCATCATTCAACATGTTATGTCTAAATGTTGTCACTCACAGCCTACATGTTGTCACTCACAGCTGCGTCCCTTGTATGAGCTGGTGAAGGAGGTGCGTTGTGCTGGCCTGAAGAAGATGCTCCTGAAGAGGGCGCTAGAGGAGCTTCTGGCTGAGGAGCACCCCTGTCACTGTGGTCCCTGTGGCAACAACGGCCAGCCTCTCCTGACGGACACACAGTGTTCCTGTGTCTGTAGGCCTGGCAGCTCAGGACTGGCCTGTGAGAGGGGGACAGTCACTGGTGAACCCCCTGGTAATATACAGTGATTCTCCTTTTTTATTCTTTTCCAGGGACCCCCAGTTTGACATGCATTTGGCCACAGACCCCTATGACAAATGTTATCTCTGGGAACCCAATGTATACGCTGTTTATTTAACTCTGAGAGTGCACAATTAGAACCAAATGGGACCTTAGCTTCCTTGAGACCCCCAGGCGTCCTTGAAGGGGGGTTCCAGGGGGTCCCCAGCAAAATGAGGCCACATTTTATTTTTTGGCTATTTGAAAATCACTCATCTACAAGCTCTCAACGTGTCACGACACAAGGCAATGTGAGCTTGTAGATTGGCTATAGTTTTTAAAGATGTTGACAAATGTTGATAAATATCTTATGGGGGTCCCTGGCACAAAATCTTTTGGGGTTTGTGGCAAAATAATATATCACTTAAGGAGTCCTTAACATGTTTGATAACCACTGATACACACCATTCACAGTCACACAATAAACTAGTAGTGAAGTCTGATTGACCGGCTTTGGACCCACTGACACCACACAAAAGACTGATTTATACTTTGTCAAATGATGGTGTTTCGAGCCAAAAAAATAATAAGAAGCTCACAACTTGTATATAGGCTACCGTATATATTATCTTGTTAACGTGGATATTGTTCTTTTAGGAGTAATCCATGGAAGCTGGAGCTGTTGGTCGTCATGGAGCTCCTGCTCTGGAGGTCAAAGGTCGAGAGCCCGTAGCTGCAATAACCCCGCCCCCAGCAGAGGAGGACAGCATTGTATCGGTATGGAAAATGAAACCTCAGCATGCGAAGACCCAGATATACACTACTTACAGTAAGGAAACACACTCTGAAATAAGCAAGTGCACACACAAAACAAAACTAAATCCACAGAAGTGTATCTGCATTCATAGGATTACATCAAAATTGTTAGAGCCAAGTATATCTGAAATACTACATAACATGGAATTTTATGGCCACTGAATCTGGGGTGTGTGTGTGTGTGTGTGTGTGTGTGTGTGTGTGTGTGTGTGTGTGTGTGTGTGTGTGTGTGTGTGTGTGTGTGTGTGTGTGTGTGTGGAGCGCCTCCAGCCCTGAGGAATGGATATGTTGTGGTAAGGAAGGATTTTCCTGGGTTGTCATTACTGTCACTGCACTACTGTACACAGTACGTGATTCATGAAAATGTTGGAAACCATTAAAAAAAATCACAAAAGACCCCAGTGTAAATGAACCAAACGTAGCAGTAGTCTAATGTTTTATCAATGTATGTCAGCAGCATTGTACTGTATAGCATTGCATGTAGATAACAAATAAAGGACCATCGCTAGAGGAAGAATATATAAAAGAATATGAAAGAAGGTTAAACACAAAGAGCAGTGCACACCAACATACCTACAGTAGGTGGCGTCCATCTTGTTTGAGTGAGGAGTGTCATGAGGCAGCGGTGGCTCAGGAGGTAGAGAGGCCGTCTTGGAATCGGAATGTTCCCGGTTCGATGCCCGACTCCTATTGGCTTAGTGTCGGCACTAAGCCAATAGGGTCGGCAATCATCAGCACTAACCATCTGGTTGGGGACTCAAGTGTAGAGACAACTGCAGTTCAATTAAAGAAAAGTTTATCACAGCAAAATGAAAACCCATTGAAGTCCCAAAGAAGACCAGAAGATGAATCCAAAATCAAACGCTCAGAAGTCCTCACCGAAAGTAACAAAATACAGGAGAACAAAACACAAGTAATCCAAGTGAAAAGCAATGTCCAAAAAAAAAACACGATTTCTCAGGTTACGGCTAAAGTCGTACTCGGTGTACCATTCTTTAGAGACAAGAGTCGAACACAACAGTGAAGCCTGAGAGACAAACGTCATACACACCAGGTGTGCAAGTTATCAAGAAGGCACACATAAAAGCTGAATGTGACCAGAAAAGGCCACCAGAGAGTGACAAAAGCCCAAAATAATGACTGGAAGTCACGATGACATAAACCTGATATACTTAATTGACTGGAGTCCCCCAGGGGTCTATTAGGCCCCCTCCTGTTTTCGCTCTACACTTAATATCATCGGCGAAAATAGACGATCTACAAGCTCAGTATCACTAAAATCATGAGAATCATTTTGCTAGGATGCTAGGATTCACGTGGTTTCTTGCTCCTGAACAGACTGGTGCCTTTCATGGTGGCCGTCAGTGTGTGAAAGTGTGTGTGAATGGGTGAATGTAATGAACATTGTAACGCGCTTTAAAGAGGGGCGCTACATCTATGCACTATTTTATCATTTCATGACCGATGTGTGTTTCTGTTGTCTTGTGCTTTGTTGTGTTTTGGCTGAGAACCCCAGAGATTTCTACCTGGTGGGGAATAGAATCGAATACAGCTGCATAGACGGCCACTTCCTCAGTGGAGATGCTGTGGCTGAATGCACTGACAATCAGAAATGGACGACTGGACAAATGGTTTGCAAGAGTACGTGTTGCCACCCTCTCTCTCTCTCTGTCTCTCTGTCTTCATTAACCACTTATATAATTTATTGACAAATCTGCTTGCAGAAAATAGGCAACCTACAAGCTCATGTGTCCTGTTGCGATGCGTTGTGAGCTTATACATCGGCGCACAGAATGTTCGCCTATTTTTACATGCCCAGAATAGGGATGCTGTGGTTAATTTAATAATTCCAAACTGTGTCCCATAGGTGCAACATGTGGGGTTCCTCCACTCAGCAGTGATGTCACATTCACACCGACCAAGGCAGCCTATCAGATCGGAGATAGGGTGACCCTGTCCTGCCCGGTGGGAGGAGCTTTACAGGGTCACGTGACAGAGAGCATTTGCAACCCCAGCCTCCAGTGGTCCCCCTCTCTAGAGGAGGCCAGGTGCATGGAAGGTACACCTGAAGTCTGTATGGTGCTTCACTTCACTTCTGACGGGCAGAAACCTCTCATCTCCATATTTTCACTTTTTGTGTTTTGCTCGTAAATTAATGCCCTACTTGATCATACTACAGCGTCACGCAAAAGTAGCAGATCCACAAGATCAAAACGCGGCACGTTTTGAGCTTGTAGATCTGCTACTTTTGCCATTTTTGAATTTGAATCTAGAAAAGTACCAATTTTGGACATATGAGGTTTCCAACCGACAGAGAAGATATGCATCTACAAACAAGTGAATTTAGAAAAAAACATATTTGAAAATCTACCAGTGGATTTCATGGACCTTTGGGGGTCTTAAAAGTTCTTCCAAAATCTAATAAACAAGTAAAGCAAGTAAATACATGACATTTTTCAACTTGAAAATGTCAAAATCTTTTCAAATGGCGGTGTGCGTCCAAATACAATGTGGGGGTCCTTGACATGAAAATGTTTTAAAACCACTGACATTATTATCACTCCTGTTGCCTTTTTCTCTAACAGTGCCAAACGTTGCTGCCACCACTCCACCTGGTCTTAACTGTAAACCATGGCAGACTGCAGGAAAGGCTCAGTGTGTATGCAAAATGCCATTCCAGTGCGAGTGAGTATATGCTCCTGTTGTTGTTTCAATATATATGGAGGTGTAAATAAATAAATAATATGTCGTTGCTGTCAGGCAGTAACCTTGTATTTCATATTTAATTTTATCACCGTTGTCGGGCGGAAACCTTGTTACAAAATAGCGAGAATAGCAGATATGCTTGTATAAAGTATAGAATAGGGCATTGATGTATGGAAAAACATTAAAAGATTAAATATTTATGGTAGTGAAAGTAGATGCTCTACAAGCTGAACACCTTGTTATTTATGAATGTGTGTGTCTTGCAGGCCATCAGTGAAGCTGTGTGCTAGACTGAGCTCCAGCACGCGCCTCCTGGGCTCCTGTCAGCTGGGAGCTCTGCAGTGTTTAGGGCGGAGCTTCACTCTAGCCAAGGAAGGACACTGACTGTGATTGGCCAACAGAAACGTTCACTTCCTGCCAAAACTGCAATCCAGCGTAAAAGTGTAATGGTTAGTGTGTGTGTGTGTGTGTGTGTGTGTGTGTGTGTGTGTGTGTGTGTGTGTGTGTGTGTGTGTGTGTGTGTGTGTGTGTGTGTGTGTGTGTGTGTGTGTGTGTGTGTGTGCGTGCGTGCGTGCGTGCGTGCGTGCGTGCGTGCGTGCGTGCGTGCGTGCGTGCGTGCGTGCGTGCGTGCGTGCGTGCGTGCGTGCGTGCGTGCGTGCGTGCGTGCGTGCGTGCGTGCGTGCGTGCGTGCGTGCGTGCGTGCGTGCGTGCGTGCGTGCGTGCGTGCGTGCGTGCGTGCATTAAATCTCCAATCTTAATTCACAATATGAAATTAGACATTTCATTAAAAATGCTTAAAAGCAGGACACTAGGGACTCTATACTTTGTGTTTAATTGTAGAATCAGCTACGTTTTTTTGACTGTGTTTAATTGTAGAATCAGCGACAAACTGCGTATGCCGGGACCCCACGGAATGCCCCGAAGATTCCACCCAATTGTGTGTCACCCCGGCAGATGGGAGCGTTGCCGTGACGATGACAGAGTGCGAGGTGGGGGCAAGGAGGTGTGCTGGGGAGCAGGTTACAGTGGTCAACCTGGAGGCCTGCCAGTAATAAGGATTTTGTTCTGACTTTTATTCCATTTACTTCTTTACACATAATGGTAAAAGCCTCAGTATTCATTGATTCATACTGTGTCACTTTTTTAATTAAACAAAAGTTATTTCGGATATCATCTTTCACTGGTATATGTTTCATAATAACCATTCACATACATGTGTCTGCCCCCGACACTCACGCAGAAATGTTGTAGGCACCAGAAATGTATCAGAAGTAAAATGAACATTACACACAGTATGACCTTAACTCTGAAGAGTGCAGATATAAGGCATGTAATGTACAATGGAGTGTGCATTAGTACACTCTTTGTACACTAGAGTTATATTAACTCTAGATTTTGCTGAGTATATGTACAAGAGGACTTTGACTATTTTCAATTAAATGTATATAGAGAGAAAACACTTTATTAATGTAAATATATAATGTCTGCTTTTAGTATTTGTTCTGAAATGTCAATGATGGATGATAGTCGATGAGAAGATATTATGTAAGTTGATGTTTAACTGACAAGTTTAGACGCTTTGTCATTTATTTATTTTTTAGACATTTTTTTTAATTTATAACAGCATAACAAAACGGCAACAAAGTCTCAAGCTATTTCAAAAGAGTGCACTCAATGGGATTATGCAAAGTACATTACAGAATAGTGATTTCTTACATGTTTTGGAAGTAGCTAGAACTGGTCAACCTAGCAAACAATAAAATGATGTCTTATGTATATTATATTTTGTGTGTGGTTTTCTTTTCTGAACATTGTTGATGGAAGCAACCAAACCCATTTGAAAAATGTACATTTTCTATTGCAGCACCAGTACCTGTGCAGCAACGCAGTACCATACTGGTACACAACAGGTTGTATTGTTGTTTACATTGTATTGGTCCAACCTCTGGACCAATACCACTGGACCCACTGCATAAAGGTCACAGTGATCATCTAGCCTCACAGTTACCTTCGTTGAGGACCTCAAACACATAGTTTGAGCATTTGAGCGTGGCCATTTTACACAGGTTCATACTCTTGTTTTTGTTGCGTATCTTCAGGCAGTACATACTGTCTGTACCTCCGTGGCAGTCTCGTGTAGCTATGCACTCGCACCTTTCGAGCGCTGAGAAAAGAGAGTAAATAAAAATGTAGAAATGAGTCGAAAGCTCAATGCAGCAAAAATATGTTTTACTGCTACTGAGTTAAAGCAGCGCTTTAAACACATGAACCCGTCATAGCGTCCCTATTCTGGGGCAAACATTCGGACAAAATTGAGGATCTACAAGCTCACATAGATCGGCAATTTTCGGCGAAGAGATGATGTACAGGGGGAAAAAAGAGTGGACCAAATACAGAGCCCTGGGGGACCCCAGTCAACAAAGTATTGTTGGCTCTGTACTCGGTCCGCACAGTTTTCCCTCTACACACCAAATCTCTTTGCCAAAGAATTGCCTATCTACAAGCTCACAACGTATCGCTGAGCTTGTAGATAGGCTATTTTTGGTTCCCCCATAACAGGGATGCTAGGGTTCAAGTGATTAAACTCCTCTGATGAATTATTGTATTAGTTACATAAGTGACTTGAATAGACAACAGCAGGTGAACCAACTAACTAACTCAGTGATACCCAACCTGTACCTGGACTTTAACCCATTAAAACCGGGAACGCATCTGTGTCATTTTAAGAATTATTTGACTAATCAAAAATAGCAGATCTACAAGCTCATAGCAACCGAACCGAGTCCATTCAATTGTTCAATCTGTCAGTAGCAGATTTACAGTACAATCAGTTTACAAGCTCAAAACGCTTCGCTTCGCGCCGCGTTTCGCGCTTGCAGATCTGCTACTTTTGATACTCTTGTGTGACACTGTAGTGTGATCAAATAGGGCATTAATTTACGAAAAAACACAAAAAGTTAGAATATGGAGATAAGAGGTTTCTGCCCGACAACAGCGATAAAGAAGCAGTGTCAAGTGATTTACATATAGGGTTTCATGGTAGTCATAGGTCACTGCCTGTGGGGCGGCAGTGGCTCAGGAGGTATAGGCCACTTGGGAAACGGGAGGTTCCCCGGTTCGATCCCCGACTCCCCCTGAGTTAGTGTCGAAGTGTCCTTGAGCAAGACACTGAAAGTTGGTGAGTGCTACATGTACAATATATAAAAATTGGGCGGATTTTGTTAGTTTCTTTTCGGTTTTTGGTTACTTTATTTCGGTTTTAGGGTTAGGGTTAGGGTTAGGTTAGGGTTATGTTATTTAATTCTTATTTTTGCCTGATTTAACTGATTTATTATCAACAAATTAACTAAATAATGCTGCGCACATATATTATATATCATTTGCACAATTCCCAGAATTTCCCAGCATAACATTTGGGAAGGCTTAGCCTACCCTAGCCTTCATTACCCGCCGCCTATGTCTCTTTGCAAAGGATCAAGGGCGGTTAATACTCACCAGAGCAGGTTTCCCATTCGTAACAGCGGTCCAGTCCACAGGGGACATTAGTGGAGCTGATGGAGGACATTTGGGCTCTAAACCTGGCCCAGTCCAGTTTGGTGTCATCACACTTGCCCTCGTTGACAAAGAAGAGGGGATCGCCGTGGCATCGGCCAGCGTGGAAGGAACAGATGGACATGGGTACTGTGACGTTGACGTCCACATTTAGCACGCAGATGGCTTCCTTAAACGAGCTGAAATCATATAGAGAAGTGTCAGTGAGTGGTGGAAAAAGTACTCTGATTATTTACTTAAAAGCAATACCACAATGTAGAAATACTCTGTTACAAGTAAAAGTCCTGTATTGATTACTTAAAGTATCAAAAGTAAAAGTTTTTTCGAAGGTTTTCAAAATCTGTCAAAATCTTTCAAAAATAGCCAATCTACAATCTGTACAAGCTCATAGCGTGTTGTGATGTGACGTGTTGTGAGCTTGTAGACAAAGTACACAATAGGGGTTAATGCATGTTTTGTAATAATAACTAAATCTGCAAAGTAACTTGTAACTAAAGTTCTCAAATACTAAGTGGAGTAAAAAGTACAATATTTGTAAGATGTAGTGGAGTATAAGCATAAAGTATTGGAAAATGGACATAGTAGTAGAAGTAAAAGTACCTCAAAATTGGACTTAAGTACAGTACATGAGTAAAAGCACTTCCACCACTGGCGATAAGGATAAATAAATGCATTATTTACTGTATGCAGATTCCTAAATATATACATACACAGTATGGAAGCTACATTTCTTGGTACTTTTATCTCAGAATATTGTTTATTTTTTTCACAAATGAGAAAATACATAGAAAATACATAGAATACAAATATTATTATAAAACTACACAGAGATATGTCAACTGTAGAGAGAGAACAGTGGCTTCACTCAGCTGCTGAGCTCTAAGACATGTCATATCATTGATATTTATTATATCTTTCCTATTGATGATGGACAAAACCCTCAAATTCCATTGTAAATGTTCTTGCAATAACTCTACTGACTAAATCAATATGGAATGTCACTTACAGGCAGCTCTCACGTCGAACGCAAACACACTGACCGCCCTCTAGTGTCTGTCCCAGATCACACTGGTCCTGAACAATATATGGATTTTCTAGACAAACACAAGAATATTAGTTTGTTAAGATTCAGGTTTAGATATACGGTATATCTTATAGTATTATGGTACCCGCACAATGTCAGATTTAAATTAATCCTATGGATTTCCCACTTCGTTTCACTGATGAATTGAGTACAATAGACCACAATGGAAACCGGGGCTTTGTGTAATCCTTTTAGCATAAACTTTGACTGTACTACCTGTACTGTTAACCCATTAACCCATTTAGACCTGAGGCCGATTCTAAAAACGCCTAAATCCTGACCTAAGTTTTCTGAAAGAATTACAACAAATGTATGTTGCTATAATACAGTACATAGATAGCAACAAGAACCCCAAAAGGGGTTCCTGTCCTTAAAGGTATAGTTACAAATAGGGACTGGGAACGCATCTGTGTCATTTTTTGATTTATTTGGCTATTAAAAAAATAGCAGATATACAAGCTCATAGCGAACATTGAACATTTTTGCTAATATTTTTGTAACTGTCAAAATGTCTCAACAAATGTGTTAATTTTTCTGAAAAACTATGTTGCTATATCAGTGGTGCTCAAACTTTTTCATGTCAAGGACCACCCAAAATTATATGTTTTTGGCCACCGATCCCCATCAAAATATGTTGTTCCAGGGACCCCCCAGAAGCAAAGATTTGAGTTAAAAATGTTGTTTCAAAATAATATATGTATTCGGTGCCGTGCTATGAGCTTGTAGATATGCTATTTTTGAATAGCCAAAGTATAAAATAATGGTTTAAGTGGTTACACAGATGCGTTACCGGTTTAAATTGGTTAACAAACATGTTAATAAATTATTCAATCAATCAATCAATCAAAAAGACTATTACTGTACCGTCACTGCAACGTAAGTCAGCAGGTAACGGTGGTTCCCAGGTGAGTCTCTCGCTGCATCTGTAGAAGCCTCGTGGAATAGGGGCCAGGCCTCGCTCCTTACAGTTAAGGCCAACCTCTTCCCCCACACGGTACACCTCTTTGGTCGGGTACAACGTCATCGACTCAGGCACGTTCTCAGGAGCAAAGCACTGCTTCTCTGAAAGACAAGAAGAGTAAGTGGTGTAAAGTACATTTACTCAAGTACTGTGCTTGAGTCAAGTAAGTGCAATTTTGAGGTATTTTTACTTTACTGGAGTATTTCCAATTTTCTGTACTTTTACTCCACTGCAACTCAGAGGTAAATATTATACTTTTACTCTACTACAATTATTTGAAAACGTACTCGTTACTCGTTACTTCATAGGTTTTGATTATTATCACAAAACATACAGTAACCACTTCAGCCCACACATTTCGGCCATTTGAAAATAGCCGATCTACAAGCTCATAATGCGTTGCGATACGACGCATTGTGAGCTTATAGATTTTGATACATTGTTTGAAAACGTGTGAAATGGGACATTCTGCATAAAGAGTACTTTCTACTTTTGGTACTTTAAGTACATTTTTATACCAATACTTTTGTACTTTTACTCAAGTACATTTTTTATTCCGGACTTTTACTTTTGCAGTATTGATACTTTGACTCAAGTAAAAAACGTGAATAATTTTCCCACCACTGAGTAAGAGTGAGTAAGAGGCTGACTGAATGTCTAATTGATTGGGGGTGCTACTGTAGGGTGTATGAAACTATTCTGTATATGAAGCAAATCCTAGTTTGTTTAAAGAAAGACCAACATACAGTAATACACTGTACTGGGCAACATACACCAAATTCATCCGTCAATGTTCACTTTGTTTCTTTTTTTGTGCTTTAGTCGTTATGTCAATTGATTCCTCCCCACACACATTTCCTGCTGTTGTATCCTACAGACAAATACCACCCTCCCCACACGGCTTCCCTCCCCCGAACACAGGCCAATTGTGTTCGTATAGACGCTTGACAAAGCCGGATGCGCGACGGTGGATTCGAACCCCCAGCCTCTGCGGCTGTGGCTATCTACTTTACCACTGCGCCACCCAAGCGCCCAAATCCCTGTGAAAATTTAGCTCTGCTCCACTATTAATACAGCAGCAGAGCAGTTAGGGGTTAAGTATCCATTTAGTTACTCCGTTACAAGTAAAAGTCCTGTATTGATTACTTATGAGAAAACAAATGACAGATAAAGCGATCTTGAATCTTGAATCATGCTTTAGCCCTTACTGATGCATTGTCCTGTTGGCGGAGTCCAGGTTCCATCAGGAAGACAGCTGACGTACTGGAACCCATCCAGTTCAAAGCCTGTGAAACACTGGAACGACTCATGCTCTCCAAAGTCATAGTACAGCTTGGCTTTCTGACAGCGTGAGGAAAGGATGGGGGTGGGGGGCAGAATGAACAAAGGTGAGCTGTGAGTTTGGAGATCTTTATTCCTTTCTCTGGCCTGCTTTTACATCGTTAGAAGAATCAATCAATCAATCAATCAATCAATCAATCAATCAATCTCTCTTTGTCTGTTTGGGTGCTAGTAGTCCAGTACAGTGGTTCTCAGAGTGAGGTCAGGGCACCCCCAGGGGTCCTTGAGGGGGTCCCGTTAGGAGTAGTTCACCCCAAAAATTACTTATGAAGCATTGACTTCATGTGGATTTTTTTGTTTTTATTGCATTCCTAAGCCAATAATTTGATTACGGGCGGAAATATGCTAATGTATCAAGTAGGAGACTCAAAGTAGACTCTTTGAGTCTCCTACCGGAAATACACCCAGTCATCAAATTATTGGCTCAAGAATGTGTCAAAAACTAAAAGATCTCTTCATGGGGTGTGTAATTGATAGAAAATAGGTAATGTTTTGGCTGAACTACAGTATTCCTTTAATATCAAAAGTGGTTCATCTGTTTAACCACTTAAAGGGATACTTCACTTTAGGGCCGGGGACACATTTAAAAAAAATATTAAAAATAAATGAAAAAAGTTATGGAAAATTCATGGCCCCCTCACGCATTAGAGTGTCCTACTAATGTGTGAGGGGGCCATGAATTTTCCATAACTTTTTTCATTTATTTTTAATATTTTTTTTAAATGTGTCCCCGGCCCGAAAGTGAAGTATCCCTTTAAACCCTATATTCATGTACGTACATCCACAGCTTGTAGGTCTGCTATTTTTGAATATCTTTGAAACATTTTAACAACACAGATCTCATATATGGGGGTCCCTGGAACGAAATATTTTTCAAACGGGGTTCCGCGGCACAAATACATATTCGTTTGGAGGGACCTTGACATGAAAATCTTTGAGCATGTGACATCCTGCATAACCACAGCATCAGTGTTGATTTCGACAGCACATTTTTATTTAGTTTTAGTCATAGTCTTTTGAATAAAATTCCATTTAGTTTAAGTCATATTTTAGTCATCTGAAATGTTTTAGTTTTTGTCCAGTTTTAGTCGACTAAATATCACAAGATTATGGTCAACTAAGTCGACAGTTGATTTAGTCAACTAAAATGTATTGGGGGGTGTATGTATGGGGCCTTGATGGCATCGTAATGGATGATTTTACACTTGGTTGCATGCTGAAAATAGCCGATCTACAAGCTGACAACGCGTCGCAGCGCGACGCGTTGTGAGCTTGTAGATCTGCTATTTTCAGAGCGCAACACCCGAGCGCAACCAAACATTAAATGACTTTTAGTTCTACTGGATCTCTTCTCCACTCGTCCTAACATTAAAGTCTAGTTTTTATTTGTTGACGAAATTGTCAATATATTTAGTCTTTAGTCTTAGTCATCGTAGCTTAGTTTTCGTCAGTGGAAAAGGACATTTTTCGTCATAGTTTTAGTCGACGAAATCAACACTGCACAGCAGGCTTGTCAACGTTACCAGCAGATAACTGTTCCCCGGCCTCTTGGGTCTCAGACAGCCCTGCACACCAGGAGGCAGCTCATCTCTCAAGCCCTCTGTGAAGTCATCGTCATTGTCACAGGTGTCTTGTCTGTAGGGAAACACAAACACCTCGAACATATAGGGCTGCAGGCGTAGAAAGTTCTTTCAGTTATGTTAACCCATTAAGACAGGGAACGCATCTGTGTCTGAACCCCCCTGTTCACTGCACGAAAAAAAAGAAAAACGAACATTTGGCAAAATAATTCAGCGAAAATCGGGCCAGATTCAGACTTAATTTGTCTGTATGCCCAGCTCAACCCTTTTCCAGTCATATTCTAACCATTCTAACCACAGATGCGTGCAAGGAAGCACACACGACCCACCCACCCACCCACCCACCCACCCACACACACACACACACACACACACACACACACACACACACACACACACACACACACACACACACACACACACACACACACACACACACACACACACACACACACACACACACACACACACACACACACACACACACACACACACGGTCTCCATGAGCTAACCTGTTTTCCCGTAAATGCCATGTGACAAAGACATGCACATGCTTGTTTGACAACATACCTGACGGTTTGAGGCACAAACAGAGTTTCCTTGTGTGTCTAAGCTCCACCCAGACTTTGCCAGATTCATCTGAGACGGTAAGAGTCACCTTCAGATCAAACACACAACTTCCAGTGAGGAGGACAGACTGTCTTTCCACAGCTACAGGAGGGAATACTGACGCAGACCACTGGAACCCTGCTGCTGCCTCTGTCAGCTGAATGGACTTTAACTCTTTCAGTGCCAATGAAATAAAAAAATTATTGCGAACTTTGCCAGAATTTTTTTTTAGTTTTTTCAAAGAAAATAAAAAGTGCTTAGGAAGCGAGATACAGCCTTTTTCAGTTTTAGGTTAAACAAAGAGTGGATGGAGCTGCAAATCTTCAGATAATGATATCTTGGGTTCTGAACACTTTTTTCCCAAAAAAAACCAAAAAACAATATTTTTTTATTAATTTTTTTAAACTCGGGATTTCTCGTTCTGGCACTGAGGGTATAACCCAAAAACTCGGGATAACTCGGGGTCTGGCACAAGAACCACGATTCACTCTGAAAGTAAACTTCAGGGAACATTTTAGAAGAGGGACCACCACTGACTGGCTGATTTCCTGTCTTGATCAGAGTGTTTGTAGCTGCACAGACAACATGGCTTCTAACTCATCTCGCCCAGAAGAGGATTATTCCTGTCCTGTGTGTTGTGACATCTTTAAAGATCCTGTTCTCCTGTCATGTAGCCACAGCTTCTGTAAAGCCTGTCTGCAGGAATGGTGGAGAGAGAAGGTAATAAAGGAATGTCCAGTTTGTAGGGAGAGACATTTAGTGGATCCACCGAGAAACCTGGCTCTGAAGAACCTGTGTGAGGCCTTCACACAGGAGAGACGTCAGAGAGCTTCAAGAGGCTCTGAAGTTCTCTGCAGTCTGCATAATGGGAAACTCAAACTGTTCTGTCTGAAATGTCAACAGCCAGCGTGTTTTGTGTGTCGAGATTCTAAAAAACACGTCAACCACAGTTTCAGATCTATCGATGAAGCTGCCCTGGATCACAAGGAGGAAGTCCAGAAATCGCTGAAGCCTTTACAGGAGAAACTGGAGGTCTTTAACAAAGTTAAAACAAACTGTGACCAAATAGCAGAACACATTAGGGTCCGGGCCCAGCACACAGAGATACAGGTGAAGGAAAAGTTTAGGAAGCTTCATCGGTTTCTACAAGAGGAAGAGGAGGCCAGGATCACTGTACTGAGGGAGGAAGAGCAGCAGAAGAGTCAGATGATGAAGGAGAAGATTGAGGGTCTGAACAGAGAGATATCAAGCATTTCAGACACAATCAGAGCCATAGAGGAGGAGCTGAGAGCTGAACACATCTCATTCCTGCAGAACTACAAGACCACAATGAAAAGAGTCCAGTTCACACTGCAGGACCCACAGCCGGTCTCGGGAGCACCGATAGACGAGGCCAAACACCTGAAGAACTTGACCTTCGGAGTCTGGGAGAAGATGAAGGACATTGTCTCCTACACTCCGGTCATTCTGGACCCCAACACTGCCAATCCAGTATACATCCTGTCTGACAATCTGACCAGTGTGAGACGTGGAGAGAAACAGCAGCTTCCTGACAACCCAGAGAGGTTTGACCATTGGCACCATGTCCTGGGTTCTGAGGGCTTTAACTCTGGGACTCACATCTGGGATGTTGAGGTTGGAGACAATACATACTGGTCACTGGGCGCGTTAGAAGAGTCTTATCAGAGGAAGGGAGACAGAGGGGGTCAACTCTGGAGCATAGGGTTATATGAAGGTAAATACAAAGCATACTCCCCACCAGGGTCCCTCGCTGTTCTCTCAGTGAAGCAGAACCCCAAGAAGATCAGAGTCCAGCTGGACTGGAACAGAGGAACGCTGTCATTCTCTGATTCCGATACTAACACACACATACACACCTTCACACACACTTTCACTGACACACTCTTTCCATTCATTGGCACTGGCCATACTCTCCCTCTGAAGATGTTACCATGGAAGATCAGTGTGACTCTGGGACAACGTAGTTAAACATGATGATGATGAGGATGATGTATTAATAATATCAGTAAAAGTAATGATGCCAACAATAACAGGATTGTAAAGGTAATGGTAATTAATAGAGGATTCATGTAGAAATTAAATTATCTCAGTAGTAATCTTGTTGAGGAATCAAGATACAGATACTTTTACTCTCGTACTTAACTGTACTGTACTTTTTACACTATTTCCTAATATATGACATTATAAAGTATGATGTGTTATATGATGGTTAGCAGAGGTCAGTATGTTAAATATTACATTCGTTTTATTAAACCACAAGGGCTGAGGTAGACTATGAACCCTGCAGTCACTTGAATCACTGATAATAAAATATTAAAGGTAATATTGGAGACCTTGTGGTTCTAAATATGTCATATTGCCCTTTTGAAATGTCGCTTGACAAAATACTTATGTGTTTTAACTCAATTGTTTATAGTGTTCAGTGGACACTGCATGGATTAAAGCAAAATAAAATCTCACGACTGAAAGAATGTGTATGGCCAAGTCTTATTATGTGCTTTGTGAAACAGTGTGAAAGGAGTGCTAGCGCCGTTTCCTAAACAATTAACACAATATGTAAAATGAATCTTGATTATGTTTTAGTAATATTGTTCCTGCTGTTCTACATACTGCCAACCAGGTGAAGAAATCACACATTGAGGCTTTAACCGTTGCTTTTGTGACATATCCGAGACTATTAGGGTTTTATGGAAACATTTTCTAAACATTTTGCTAGTTTGACCACTTTAAATGCTCCAATCTTTGAAAAATATTAACCGAAAATAGACGATCTACAAGCGCATTGAGAGCTTGTAGGTCGGCTACTTTCCCTGTGCAACATGCTCCAAAAGACTGAAATCAATCGTGGCGACTGAGAATTTAATTCATGTGTATATCTGCTATTTTTTAAAAGCCAAAGTATAAGATAATGTTTTTTATAACCCACAGATGCGTTCCTGGTTTTAATTGTTTTGTAGACAAACACACACATTTAATTCACGTCATGGTGTAATGCCTTGTCTTGTGAAGTAATAACATTAAGCACACAAACAGAACTAAATGTAGGCATTGGCAATAGTGGACTCACTCATGTCCACAGTATTTAAAAAGGAAACGATGCACTCTCATCAAAAGCTATTGTACCATTATTCACTGACAGTAAAAGCCATGACGACCATGCAGTCTTATGCAAAGGTTAAAATGTAATTAAAGATAGCAGGTTATGTGGACAGATGCCAGGTTAATTTGTTGACCTGACATTATATAGTTTCTATAGTTTCAATGTACAGATTATTTATCTTGTGATATTCTCTTTAGAGAACTTTAGACTAATGCCAAGTTATTTGTTTACTTATGATCCTAGATTACTGAGGCACTACACTGTCTCTATGCATTTTGATGTGTGTGTTTACCCTGCATACTGTAAGTCGCTCTGTACAAAGAGCGTCTGCTAAATGCCTACATTGTAAATTGTAAAAAGCCTCCTGAAGACAGATGTTGAAAATGAGTACATGTATACTAAACAATTAAGCAATCTGGTTTGTCCAATGTGATGTCCATTTCACACACCAATTAATCAATCAATCAATCAATCAATCAATCAATAGTCTCTGCTACCTTATTCACTGTAGCATCTCCTACTTGATTGACTGATACTTGATTGACTGTGTCCTTTATTAACAGTCTCTCTGTTTATTCAGTGTTTCTCTTACTTTTCAAAAAGAGATATGTGGCATCTCTCCTCTGCTCTGCTGAGACCCTGGCATGGCTCGCCTCCCTTCATGGGACGAGGGTTATTACATTCTCGCGTCCGATGTCTCTTCAGGACAGCTGAACAGCTTGACCAAGGCCCCCAGCAGCTCCAGAAACCGTCCACCGTCTCTGGACAAATATATGCACCAAAAATATGTACAAAGTCACATTCATTTCCCACTGTTCTCTCACCAAGACCAGCAGTTACATACCAGCACATACATGTTATACTCTGATAACCACTTCTTAACCCATTAATACCGGGTAGAATCGGCCTCAGGTCTAAATGGGTTAAAGCTACACTGTCACTTTTGTGTGTGTGTGAATAAAATGTTACTTTGACCAATCTGTATAGTGGAGTATGTTAATACAATAGAGGTAAAACTAACACAACTGTGTATTTGGTCTCCATGCTACTTCTACTGGGAAGGTTTGATCCTAGTAGGGTCTGACCTCTACTGGTTGACAAGTGGTACTGCCCATAGTAAGTACTGTATTATAGTAGGAGTGCTCAGTGGTAAAAAATGTATGTAAACCTATTCGGGGAAAACTCACTAGTATAGAGCCCCGAGGGTCCATTTGGTTCCATTTGTACACTCTCAGAGTTATCAGGGGGGGGGGTCCTTGGAATTAAAACAATTGAGAACCACTGACCTGAAGTATAGTCTGGGGATCTTTTCTCGCAGTTGTCACCAAAAGTGCCGCTCTGGCAGATACACTTGCACTCGGTGCCAGATAGGACTACCCTGGCGTTGTTGGGGCAGGGAGCGCACTTACAGGAGTCAAACTCCTGCAGGTACTGGATCAACGCCGTCCTCAGGTGTCTCCGTTTTGTGGCAGCACATGGGATCCCCCTGACCAGGTTAATGAGAGGCCGCACCTAGATGCAAAGGCACAGACAAGCAGTACTCTGAAATACATTGAAACATGCAGTGGTGGAAAGTAACTAAGTACATTTGTAGTACAATGTTGAGGTATTTGTACTTTACTTGAGTATTTCCAATTTTCCAATACTTTGACTTCTACTCCACTACATCTTAGAGGCAAATATTGTACTTTTATTCCACTACAACTACTTAAAAACTTGAGTTACTAGTTACTTTGCAGATATAAATAATTACGTTATAAAACATACATTAATCACTTTAGCCCTATTTTATACTGTGGCTACTCCTCCCACCCAACACTCCCCGCTGACAGGTGCTGCAAATATCACCCTCCCCGCCCGGCTTTCCTTCCCCCCGAACATGGGCCAATTGTGTCAGTATAGACGCTCGACAAAGCCGGAAAAGCTACATCATTTCTACGTGCATTATTACTGTGTAATGTGCAAACAAAAGCTCTCCATGAAAATCATCCTAACCTCATACTCCACCAATGCAGGGTTTACTATGAGGGTCTTAGCCCAGTCCCTGTATTTTTCCGTGCTGGGAAGGGCGCCTCTCCTCTCCCAGGCCAGCGCCGAAGCCTCTCTGGCTCCACCTCCTCTCACCATGGAGAAGGACTTCTCTGCTGACTTGATGTAAGACCCTGAGGATTGCACACATTAAGGTGTTCAACAGTTAGTCAAACTAATCGATTGAATCAATTATAACAAAAATAAATAGATATGATAAATAAATAAAAACATACTTCTCGGTTATTCAATTAAACGAAAAAGTAATAGAAAGAATAATTGCAAAGGAAATTATATGATATGATATGATATGATATGTGATATGATATGATATGATATGATATGATATGATATGATATGATATGATATGATATGATATATGGTGTTCATTAGTCCCAAATCTGAAGTCGGAATCGAATCTCAAGTATTTTAAGGATGCGTCTCAAGTCACTGTGTTCACTTGAGAGAAACTCAAGTCCCCATCTCTGCAACAGGCAACTGTAACTGTGACTGTGCTCTGCTTCCAGCATTATTTTAGCGCCGTATTTTTTTCAAAGTGCCAAATGTCCTTTAAATGTCTTAGTTTAAGAAAAAGAAAGAAAGAAAAAACAAGATCGGACTAATTTTTGTATTGTAAACGTTGTGAGTGCAGTGTTTGTCATTAGTTAGGAATCGTCTTTTTTCTTGTCCAGTGTACTGTACAGTATGATACTGAAATATTTGAGTTTAAAGCCTAATTTATGCCTTGGTGAATAACCACTATACAACATGTTGCTTGAAAAGAAAAAGTAATTTCAACAGAAGAAATGCCTAATTGTTGTAATTTACCTTCATACATTTCCGTCATCTTGTTGTTATCGCATCTATTGGAGTGATCGCGTCGATTATAGAAAATCGTGATGATTAGGATATCTTTTGCAAGACAACTTGCAGTCTGCTTTAACGTTTCACCTTGGAGGAGAGGAACACATCGGATCAAATCACACATTACGTCGGTGGAAACCTTGTACTGTATGTCCAATGTTTTTTTTAAGTGACACTCTTGTATAATGAAGTAGGTCATTAATTTACTGAAAATAAAAAACAAACAGAATATTTGAATTTAAAACATATGGAGATAGGAGTTTTCAGCCCAACAGCAACGACATGCAAAGTCTACTGTAGGCTATGTGAGGTAACTGGTTCCAGGCGGTCCCCACCCAGCAAAATGATAGTTAGGAACCGAATGGACACTTACAGTTCTGTAACTCCAAGAGTGTATAAATGGACCCATAATATGGGTCCATTTGGGACCCATATTATGGGTCGTAAGGGTCCATTTCTGGGGGTTCCTTGAAATTAAAAAGGTGGAGAATCGCTGGCATAGGCTACTACTGTATTTACATTATTATGACAGAGTGGACCAAAATGGAGAAACAAGCCTTTGGCTCATTTTTGTCATGTATGATGAAAGTATCCATGTCTCCATGTGGGCATGTCTCAGCACAAAGAGACAAATTATCTTATTAACTGACATGTTTGTTATTGTCCTTTTGAGTTTTGTCCACTAGGTCAGTGGTTCTCAAAGTAGGGTCCGGGGGAACCTGAGGGGTTCCAGGGGGTCCCCAGCAAAATGTGTTAATATAGCATTAAAATTTGTTTAACCACTTTAACCCCTATATACATCAGCCATTTGAAAAAAAGCCAATCTACAAGCTCACGAGTCACAACTCATCGCCGTGTTGTGAGCTTGTACATCTGCTATTTTCAAAACCTTGATTTTAATCAATTCGGTTTTTAAGTCTGATGTCATTTTGTAGTCCGACGTCACTTCCGGGTCCAAGAGGCACCAAGCGCCGTCCACTTTTCATTGTAAACAAACATGTCGGAACCCGGAAATCTTTTTACAATAACCTCCTTTTTCAGAAATGAACCATTGAGGGTTAAAAAACATATTTATTATATATTATTATTATCATTACTATATTATTTATTTTTTATATTTATGTGTATGTGTATATATAGTATATATTTATATATATAAAATAACCATTTCCTCTTCTCCTTGTCGTTGTCAGGAAAGCGGTAGAATGACACTTAGTCGTTATTTTAGTCTCAGATCTGTTAAAACAGCGAGGGACACAGCACTGCACATATTGGCAAAACACACACTTGGACCCGGAGGTTGTTCTGACGGGGCGCATACAACAGAATACAAATCTTGTATGGGGGGGGGGGTGTTCCTGGCACAAAATATCTTCATATGGGGGTCCAGATGCACATTAATTTGGGGCATCCTTGAAATGAAAAGGTTTGAAGACCACTGCACTATAGGTTGTACTGTTGCACCTGAGGTCTTGAGGTCCTCCTGGCTGTACTGGTACAACAGGTCATAGTGGCCTCCCATGGTCCCAGAGGCGTAGTAGTGTGTGCCGAAGCGCTGGAAGATGTCCCTGTAGAGGGGGTAGTTGTAGTCCAGTGGGAGAGCATGGAGGAACTGGAGAAAAGGCCCGTCTAGGATCAGGTCTTCGCCCCTCAACTTGAACTTGGACACTGGCAAAATCTGATTCACCCTGATGAACGAAGACACCTGTAGATAATAATAATAATAATAATAATAATAATAATAATAATAACTAGAAAATGTGCTCCTCGGAGCACAAGTCTCCGCCAGCAGACCCGTGCTATTTTAATAGCACGGGTCGTCTTGGTAGAACGGGTCGTCTTGGTAGAATGCGTGTGGTTTTTGGTGTTCTGCAGGGGCGACTGAATATGTAGAGTCTGCATCTAAAAAAAAACTTCTTGAAGCAATGTGTCATATGGGAGTCCTCGTAATTGACTGGTTTGTTCAAATGCTTGTCTGTCTTCTTCATCTTCATTGTCTTGAACAGTTTCAGCAGTTGATTGGTGTGTTTGATCTATGTCAGTTTTCTCTAGTGCTACATAATGTATTTGATCAAGGTGGCCAATTGTTACAGTATTAAGACTTCGGCCTTGTTGTGGGATCAATTCAACTCTACAGTCCTCTTCTGTGTTACTGTTGTAGATGAGTATGCTTTCTTAGCTTTGGCCTTCTGCGCCTTTGCTTGACCAATGTTAGGTGTTCTCAGAGGGACACACACACGCACGGACGGGTGATTTGTACTGGAAGGTACTGTTCCAATCAAGACTGATTGATCCTGTCTTACCTCACTTCAAAAACATAAATGGCTTTTTGAAGTGACACCTATTTATAGGATTTTATTTCGTCATGCGTCTCGCTAGCCAATCAAAAGCATTGGTGACAACATATTGTCACGTGTCACGTGAAGTTTGACCAATGTTAGCTTGGCTAGGAGGGAGGTGAACACACGGCGGGACGAAGCGAAAACATACTCTCCGCCTCCGGCGGAGACAATAATAGTAATAGTAATAATAATAATAATAATAATAATAATAATAATAATAATAATAATAATAATAATAATAATAATAATGTTGATGATAATAACCATCCTAATAATAACATAATATTTAGGAAAATATTCATCTTCGGTTTAGGGTTGTGTGTGTGTGTGTGTGTGTGTGTGTGTGTGTGTGTGTGTGTGTGTGTGTGTGTGTGTGTGTGTGTGTGTGTGTGTGTGTGTGTGTGTGTGTGTGTGTGTGTGTGTGTGCGCGTGCGTGTGTGTGTGAGACAGACACACAGACAGACAGACAGACAGACAGACAGAGAGACTTGCCTTGTTTTTTGAGGCCTTGAAAGCGTCGTTGTACTTCCAGGAAGAATCTTTGCTTTCACTTCCGACGAAGAACATATGGCCCTTCTTGATTTTTTTTGCAACATCGCTATCAGAACTGCTTTTGTCCACATTGACTGGATTGACTACCTCAGCTTCCACTGGCCGAGGATCTATTGAAAAGTGGTCCGCCACCCCCACCTGTAGGACAGCAACCAGCATAACATGTGTCAACTACTACTATATATTTTCGATTCATTGCAGATAAAGTGAAATATTTCAAACCTTTTTTTTGTTTTAATCTAGGTGATTACAGTATATAGGCATATATGACATTTTCCATGATATATATATATTTTTTTAGATGATCCTGTATAAGCTCACAACACGCCACATTGCGGCTATTTTTGGTGAATACATTTGGTGTACAGGGAAAAAAAGGAGCAGACCAAATATAGACCCCTGGGGGACCATGGGCCAACTAAATAGGGTTTAAGGGTTTATTAGAACAGGTGCAGAGCCTTATCTTACAGGAATGGAAAAAATTAACATGTCTGTGTCGGGTGGACCTTGTATGTCCAAGTTACTTTTCAGTAAATGAAAAAAAATAAAAATAACCTGTGTTCCATTGGATACAATGTAGTTATTATTTAGTCAAAAGCTCTTGTTATACTTTTCATTGGTTTAATATTTATAAAACCCACAGATGGACATGAAAATTTCCAAAAATAGCAAAAATAAATAAATAAATGTTTGCTACTTTTGTGTACGCTGTAGTATGACGAACAGTCTGGACAGCATGAATAAGTGCTGTTCTCTCCTTCTACAAAAATGACCAAAGGCAAGCTGCCCAATGATGAACTACTGAAGTGTGCGTTTCCATTTTGCATTGTATGTAAATATGAATAATTATGGATAATGAGTAAAAAAATATATAGCTTGAGGAACCGAACAGAACATGGCGCCACTTCACCATTAAAATCAATGGACACGGCCACCCCGTTCTTTTCTGTCACTATTACTTTGAATGGTACGTGTCCTCAAGCTTGATATACAGTAAAAATGCAATTATTTAGTACCTTAATCTCAAAACGTTCAAAGTTGTAGGGGATGCGATAGTAAATGAGTTGTGGCAGGTCAGCGGCGGAGTAGTTTCTCGGCCTCTCGCGAATGCAGCTGCCTCCCATGAACATGTTGCCCAGCACGCTTCCTCTGGGCTCCTCCGCAATGGCATCAAACCTGCAATAGAATGTTGATAACAGGATGTTGGCCCGTTTGGTCCGCCCTCAGCCCTACTCTTCCGGTTGGGGCACCTATGCTTTAATTCCCACAAACAACATTTCTCCCACGGAACACTAACAACATTTCTCCCACAGAACAAGGATCGTTTTGGTTATAAGCCCACTTGTTTCTATAATGGAAGAACTATTTAAAATGCTACTAACTTTCCGTGGTGTTGTCGGCTCCGAGGACGCCATTGATGAATGAGTTTGGGTTTGTTTCCAGTGGGAACACATTAGAAAGCGAACGCACAGATGTAAATCCCTCCCACTACATTTGATTGGGTAAAGCGCGGTTTGCTTCCTGATCTGAGGCCCGCCCACTTGTAGGCCAACGTTCACACTATTAGTCATGGCGCATCTCCGGCGTCCAGCGCGTCCCTTCCTTAAATAAGCTTCCTTGGTTACTAGTAAAGTTGTTGTCATACCGATAACTCCACGGCGTCCGTCTCCTTCATCACACAATGCCTACCCGTTTCCTATGAGGTCAGCTCCAGGGACCACTGCTGTGGTTGGACAGAATCCTGTGGTTTGGGCACAGTTCCTCTCGTCCGAGTTGTCTCCACAATCATTCTGGGTGTTGCATGTTAGCGTCATGTTGATACAGCGCCCTGTGATGGTAAGACAGAAATCATTATACGTTGCCACAGGCCCGGAAGTCATGGGGTGGGGGGGGGGGGGCGTGAGGGGGGCCCCCTCAACCGGACCATCTAGCCCCCCTCAACCGGACCATCTTGCCCCCCTCAGTCAAGACTGGCAGTAAAAAAAAAAAAACTTCTGGTGCTTTTTAATTAACTCATTCACTGTCGTAGGACGACTTTGACGACTTTTTTCCAAAGGCCCAGACTAACGTTTTTTTTTTTTTTTTACATTTCTCACACAGAACCAGGAGATAACGTGATCCAAAGATTTACTGCTCCATTCGCTTCCTGGTTAAAGTATTTGGGAAATATTCTGTATCTCGGCTCCTGTGTTTTACTATGTATTTTTGGCGAGACATCCTATTTTCAACGGCGCATGACGAGCGAACGGGAGGTCGCGATGACATTTTTGTTTTTTTCCGCGGAAGCACAGTGAAACACGCCGTGATTAGGAACCATCAGGGGATCGATCATACTGGAGATAAATATTCTTAATAGCATTTCGGCGTCAAGCCTTCCTCAGCGTGTTAAGAAAGTGGTCAGTGGTGTTGTGTTTACCAGAAGGAACTAATAGACAGAGAGACATGACAAGGACTTCTGCTGCTGTCCGTAAAAACAAAGAATTAAAAAAAGAATCCGCTGTACTTACGCACCGCCCCCCCCACGCCATCGTTTTCGGCTAGCGGCGGCTCTGCGTTGACATCAGAGTGTGTAGTTTTGTGCATGTGTGCACACGTGTCTGCTTTTTACACTGACACACATTAAATTGTGTGACACCTCTACTTTATATGATGTCTGTATATGTGGTGTCATATCTTCTAACGATGGACCTTATGTACTGTGTACCGTATATATTGTAACGTTTCGCGCACCGAGCTGGAGTCGAACCCCGGTCTCCAGCTCGGCAGACGGCAGGTAACGAGCAACGCCAAGAAAGCTAGCTCGCTTGGAGGAGCAAGTTACGGCCGGATCTTTTGCGGGGTCGCTACAATATTCTCTACTCATATTAGGGAATTATCTGACACTTCTGACATGTTTTCCTTGTTTTATTTCTATCCATTTCTTTCCTATTTTTATCATGAATTGTTTCAAACTGTACATTGATATTTTTTATATTGTGTTGTTATCTGTTCCACTGTTGTTTGTCCAGTTGTTTGATTGTTGAATGTTTAATGGACCACAATGGAAACAAGCCTTTGGCTTTTTTGTGTCTCATCCATTTGCTGTTTTTTTTTACTTGTTGTGCAGCTGTACCTTTAAAAATCATCAATCTAATATTCCATCAATCAATCAATCAATCAAAAGAAAAGTTTCGCACCTGTAAACCTATGATGTGAATAGGTTGAAAGTGATTAGAACATTGCATACCGTTTTCACACTGAAACTTGTCTTTGCAGTTCACCGCTGGGATCTTGCATTCAGTAGAAGGGAAACAAGGCCTGTCCTCTGTCAGCACCGGGTCGCAAGCAGCGCCTCCAAACTGGGCTGGTCTCTGGACGTACCGGGTTCGAAGCTACAGCGGATAACAAGAACATAAAATACAAGCATGCAGTTCCAAAGTAAAAGAGAAAGACAGATTGAAAGATGAACAGTGTACACTACAGCAGTGGTTCCCAAACATTTCAGCTCGAGACATTTTAGCTCGAGAAAATTGATGTCTCCCCGGGACCCAAACTAGTGAAAAAAGCCGATCTACAAGCTCACAACAACACGTTGCGATGCGTAATTTAAAAAAAAATTAAGTGCTTGAGTAAAACATGCTATTTTCAACTGAGTATAACAAGAGAACGGGAGGTCTATACAAGCTCAGCTATTTTCTTGTGAGCTTGCAGATCTGCGATGCCATTCTGCTATTTTTGAAATGTGAATGTGAAAGATTGTGAATGTTCGCCTATAATGACATGCCTAAAATAGGGACGAAAGGGGTTAAAAAGTGTAAATAAACAAAGAAAGACAGAATTTGTCCAGCCCTTCATAATACAAACGTTCAGATTAATAATGGCAGCATAGAAACTCAGTAATTCATTGTATTTTGTGCACGCGTGCGTGACTGTGTGTGCGATCGCACGCGCGCACTCACACACATACAGTACACACACATACAGTACACACACATACAGTACACACATACAGTACATATCGTTGCTGTCGGGCAGAAATCTCCATATTTCAACTTTTTATGTTTTTTCATAAATGAAGGCTCTACTTTTTTATGTTTGCTGAAAAGTAACAGTTTTGGACATACAAGGTTTATACCCGACAGCGACGAATACATGCGAGTCCTTGCCTGTTTCTTGGCACACGGCGAGCAGGCTGACCACTCCCCATACTCTGTGAGCACACAGTTGATTGGACAGAAATGCTCGTTACAAGCTCTGGTCTCCGATTTGCACAGCTGCTCACAGCTGTTCTTCCAGTAGTAATCGTCATTTTTAACAAGATTCCTGCCAAAAGAAATGTGAAAACCTTCATTCAGATAACTTGCATTAGGCTTATGCCTGATTTATTTATACTTGTTTTGGCAATCCAAAGCACTTTATGTGAGGCATAGAAAGGCATTCAAAAACAAAAGGCATTTAAAAGCATAATAAATAAGATGACATATGATTAAAAACAGAGATGTCCATAAGAGACCCTACAGGCTATAGTGCCAAATAAATAAGGTTATTATGTTGAACATTTATGGTCACTACTCTCAGAACAGAATCTTATTTAAAGATGTATTTCTTGCCTTTCCACAGCATTTGAAAATTCTGCTACTAGTACACTTAATAGTAGGACTACTCATACTAATTCTACTAATACTAAAAACATTAACATTTTCAACGCCCTCTGGTGGACAAATGTAAAAACAATGACAAGCATACTGACACAGAAAGACAGCTGGCTCATCATTATAGTTTTGCAGCTAATAACAGCTGTGTCTGTAGCATATTATCTTAGTTACAGAGTGCTATAGAATAGGCTTTTTTTATGTCACACAGAACCAGCAGTGAAACCGTGACAGAAAAAGCTGATAAGAAGTGCATTGACAATGAAGAAAGGCAGACTTAATGATACATGCTGTGACACTGTGGAAGTCTGATACATTACAAGGGTTCCCTATTTAAGAAGTGTACAATTTAAGGACTATACATTTTAAGCGTACAAGGTAGGTAGTAGGTACCAGTGGTGTAAAGTAACTAAGTGCATTTACTCAAGTACTGTACTTATGTACAATTTTGAGGTACTTTTACTTTACTGGAGTATTTCCAATTGTCTATACTTTTACTTCTACTCCATTACATCTCAGAGGTAAATATTGTACTTTTACTCCACTACAATTATTTGAAAACTTTAGTTACTAGTTACTTTGCAGATATACATTATTACATTATAAAACATACATTATCCACTTTAGCCCTATTTTATACCTAGGCTATTTGAAAATATTCCGGACGTTTACTTATAACAGAGTACTTCTACATTGCAGTATTGAATACTTTTACTTAAGTAAAACATTTGAGTACTTTTTCCAACACTGGCAGGTACCTGCGTCGATGTTGTTCGCCATGGTTGCATGTTCTGGAGCAAGCAGACCACGGTTGCCACGGGTAGCGATCACAGAAGCAAGCCTGGACAAATGTCACCCAACCCAGGACCTGCATCAGCAGCAGGACAAGGAGGAGGAGAATGCTGCTGCGAGCCATCAGTCCACTAAACAGTGACAGTGATGTAGTCCTGACACACGGGTCACAGGCCTGAAGTCAAACTTGTTTGTGGGTCTTTACTCTCCTTTTCTAAAGTGGAAAAAAAGTGACAGGTAAAAGCATGCAGGGTTTAAATTGGGTTTTTACTACTGTTAATTTTTATGTTTTCTTTGAACATGGAGTGTAATTGTGACAATTATGAGTTAATAGAGTTTGCACTGGTGAGAGGGGGTAGGAGTTTACAAGTTTGCACTTCATCCTCCTCCTTTTCGAACATTGTTGTGTGGTTATGCTTGCTTTTTTCTGTTTTGTATTTTATTTGTTTTTAATTAATGTTTGAAATAAAACTCATTCATTCATTCGCAGTGGCAAGAATCCACTGCAATTTAGTTATCACGTAGAAATAATACACAAAGGTATGTGGTACAGTATATTGAATGCCTATATCAAATCAAATAAATGTTTGACTGCGGTTGACAAGTAGCAACACTGCAAGGCAACAATCATTGCTGCCAATGAAATGCTTATTCTGCAAGTCCCTCGGCTGAATATAATAAGAAGTAGGATTAAAGGTAAACTGTAAAATATATTCAAATTGAGTGAAGCAATTACAATGCAAATAATGTGATTTTACTTAGAATAGCCTGCAGCTTCTGTTGCAGTATGGTTGATACTTGATATGGACAGTATACATACAGGCTGAGAAGAGACAATCCAATGCAAGTATCACAGAGCTCAATCATGTGCATCGCCCACTTCTAGAAGGGCTAGTGAAAACTAGAGAAAATCTCTGTACTGTATGTCTCTATGCACATAATGCAGTAAAATGTTGCCACTGGGTACAACAGCTAGCCTACAACATCTATGCAATGTCACCCAAACAATTTCATGTTGTGTCACATTAACTTCAGAATGAAAAACCTGTTGAGTCTTTTCTGCTCATCTTAATGAAGCAGTAGCAACAATGCCATATTCATGCTGCTGCTTCAACTTTAGTTTTTCTATTGTTCTCAGATGTGATCATTGCCATTTAAAATCCAATCAAAGCATGTTCTCAGAAGATGCAAATGATGACTTACCATGTAAGTAAAACAAAACAGAATCAAACTCCGCTGATGTCCTTCCCTGCAGGGATAAACCCAACGGTCACCTTGTGTCTGACTCTGAACAGATAAGAGGACCCCCTAGTATAAGGCTTGCCTCTCACTGCAATCTCAGCCTCGATCTTAAGTACTATGAAGGGGGATATTGTAACGCCCCTTGAATGCCCCCCCCCCCCCATCACAGTTGAAGTTCCATGGAAATCTTGCACAACCTCTGAACCCCATCTCTTTACGGGAAGTTAGAGCCTATGGACGTTTCCCAGCACCAAATACAGATTCACCAGATGTCCTCCTTTGAGAGGCATAAACACACTGCAATCTTTTGGACTAAAAGTGTTGTTACCGTGCCATGTACTATCACAAAAGCTTAAATTTGTGTATACAAGCATTTGCACACAGCATCAATTATAAGCCCCAGAAATGATAACTACGCTCTTCACAAATGATTTAATTTCACCATCTTTGCAACAGTTGTTGAACTTATATATATATATATATTATGTATACTCAATGTAGGCTACTTCATCATGATTTAAATTATCAGTTTTGCTGGGACTTGCATTTTATGCTTCCCTCACCACAATGCCACGCAATTTATTTTCGTAATTTTGTATTCACATCATAAAAATGTCATATACACACGTTTAGGAGTGGACTTTCTACACTGTTTGTCAGGACCTGGAGCTTTAGGGTTTGTCCCCTTGAGCACCCTTTCAACAAACCCTTGGGTGAAACTCTACGGCCAAATTGCTGCCTCCTCACCTCCTTCTGTTATTGTGAAATTGGTGACCTGGCAAAATATGTGACTAGTGGAAGTGATTACATGACGTCCACAATAGGGTCAAGTATTTCCGCAGGTCACCAATTCTACCATACTGGTGGACGGAGGCAGAAGGGGCATATGTTGGTGTTAGTATGCACATTTGCAGTGGTGTAAAGTAACTAAGTACATTTACTCAAGTACTGTACTTATGTACTATTTTGAGTTACTTTTACTTTATACTTTATTGGAGTATTTCCAATTTTCAGTACTTTTACTTCTACTACATCTCAGAGGTAAATATTGTACTTTTACTCCACTACAATTATTTGAAAACTTTAGTTACTAGTTACTTTGTAGATTTTGATTATTATTACAAAACATACATAAACCACTTCAGCCCTATACTGTATACATTTTGTCTATTTGAAAATAGCCGATCTACAAGCTCACAATGCGTCGCGATGCGACGCATTGTGAGCTTGTAGATCTGCTATTTTAAAAAGATTTTTATACATTCTGCATAATGAGTACTTTCGACTTTTGGTACTTTAAGTACATTTTGATACCAATACTTTTGTACTTTTACTCAAGTAAAATTTTTATTCCGGACTTTTGCTTGTAACAGAGCATTTCTACATTGCAGTATAGATACTTTTACTTAAGTAAAAAATGTAAGTACTTTTTCCACCACTGCACATTTGACAAGATGTTGGAGGTCAAGTGTGGTTCTCGTATCAGCCCTCCTAGGGTTTCTTACCTCACCGGCAAAACAATATTCTGGCATCTTTCCTAGGAAAGAAGTAGTATACTGTTTATATAATATGTATACGATTACTGTTGTGCAAATCAATAAATCAAATCAATCGAGCTCCTCCCTGTGGAGTTGTGTAGTCAAACCTGCAGTAGAGGCTGTTCAGGTTCTCTGCAAACTCACACATTCCTCTGGTCTTATAGGAAAGGGGGGCCGTGATTTGGGAGGCCAGTGTCATAACATCTTCCCAGGCATGCCTGGCTCTGCCATCTCTGCAAAATCTTAAAAGGGAGTTTGAGTGAAATGTTTTTGTTAAAAAGTTAAAGTTACCGATAGTAATCATTGCTATATAGAGTATTTGTTCAGTAACAGGGGTCTCAACATCTTCCCAGCTCTTTAGTAAACAGAAAGGAAAGTTTCAGGCCAGGATACCAATTTTATCCAATCAGGAGAGAACCCCACAAAGATCATTTTATCAGCTTAAGTTTTATAGTGTTCCAGTTCCAATTCAGTCTTCTTTTTTTTTGTCTTTTTTTCCCCCATCACCTCCGATTTGTTTATTTGTTTATCCTGTATCCTGTACGAGTTCTCTCTCCAAAGTGTGTTCTCTCTCTTGATTGGATAAAATTGATATCCCTACATGAACATTTTTGTGTTTACTAATTAGCTGGAGAGAAAAAGTGACCAAAAATGTATTTTACGTTATTTCGGAAACACTGCTGAAAAAACGTATACAATATTCTAAATACATTTTGACTACTGGAAATGTTTTCTCCCATACACTGGTACTGTAGGTGACATTTTCCCACATTTGAAACATGAAATATATATATCTTACCATATGGTGTGTGTGTGCGTGTGTGTGTGTGTGTGTGTGTGTGTGTGTGTGTGTGTGTGTGTGTGTGTGTGTGTGTGTGTGTGTGTGTGTGTGTGTGTGTGTGTGTGTGTGTGTGTGTGTGTGTGTGTGTGTGTGTGTGTGTGTGTGTGTGTGTGTGTGTGTGTGTGTGTGTGTGTGTATAAACAAGTAGGCAAACTGTTGGATCACCTACAACAAAGCAACGTGGATCATGATGTTTGTAAGTGTCAGGCATTTATTTTTCACAACATCAAAAACTTCTAGGCAACAGTAAAAGACAGGCTCAGAACAGTTGACAATTTCATTGTACGTAAGTCTTCATACAGCTCATAATAATATACTCTACCGTACCACAAACTTCAGTTTGTGAAATACCAGTTTCAATTTACTTGGTGTACACAATAGGTACTAGGAAACGAAGGCACCAGGCTTGAAGGGGTGTTTCGTTAACACATTCTCACCCCAAGGCGTCATATTTGACCCCTTGGTCAAGTGCCCCAGGTGTCCCTTTCTGATTGATTCTCAAACTTTTTACAGACAGTTACAGACCTGTAAGGGTCCAATTGTTTCCTAACTATCAATAAGTTAGCTGGTGACCCCCTGGAACCCCCTTAAGCACCCCTGGGATTCCCCAGACCCCAGTTTGAGAACCATAGGTTCATAGGTTCGGTATTTGTAGTGCGGCCCCCGTCCAGTTATTACACTGGCCCGGGCGCAGTCCGAAGAAAGAGAAAAGGAGAAAAACATGGGACAAGACAAAGAAGACTAGACTAGGACAACAAGGACTCAGTCACACTGTCAGTCAGTCACGACAGGAGGGAGCAGAGGCTAAACACACACACACACACAACCCACAAAACAACGAGTCCTCTACAGTGAAAAGGGGAGTCTTAAGCATGTTTTTAAAAGTCCCTAGGGTGGGGGCATCTTTGATCCTCAAAGGGAGTTTGTTCCACAACTTTGGTACCAACTCAGCAGACCGTGGAGTCTTCTCATATACAACTGACTGTCAGATCTGAGTGACCTGCACATGCCTGAGACATCTCAGGCATGTGCGGACACGTGACAAGGGAATGTGGACCATGTAGACTGGACCATGTAGACTCAACACGAAAACAACGCATCCCACAGTTTCTGCTTCCTTCCGACAGTAAAAAAAAACGACAACAAGGCAGGTGCACCATCAGAGGCGGGCTTGAGCCCTGTGAGGCACGTGAGTGAGGAGAAGGCCTAGTGAGTGCCCACTCCAAGCGGTGCGAAGCCCGCTTCTGCCAACTCAGCACCGTTCGAGTTACATAACGATAGGGTGGGAATCCATTGGGATCATTCCCTTGCCGTCTGCATCGGACATGAAAGGCACCTGACCAAGCGGCTAAATATGAACTCTTCTTTGCTCCTAACTAGGATGACACAGATTGGCGATTTATTTTGCTTTGGTTTGCTCTGGCATCCGCCTCTCATTCATTTCCTTTGCCCGTGCACATTCAAATCCTGAGTGTTAATTATACTCTGAGATAGTAAATGTCAGGATTCTGCGTTGTACTGAAATAGTACATGTTCTTGTTGTATAACATAGCAAAACAATGAAAAGGGGACACTGATTCTTCTGTGTGTCCATAAAGCAGGTGCACTGGTGCAGGTCATACAGTAATTCTGTACACTGTACCTTTTTAACACAAGTTTAACACTTTTCTCTAACACTTCTTAAAAATACATCAGCGTTTACAATTTCAATCAAAATGCATCACATCGTTTAGATTGCAAGCAAACTATTTTACGGCGTGGCTTCTAGGTGCCAAACCGTCTAGGAGAGGTCTGTAAGTGAGTCCGGGGCTAATCTCACAAAAATATCCAATAACGGCGTCCGTTCTTCTTTTTTTTTTTTACTTCAATACTTTCACAACATGTGTGTCCTCTGTATATACAGGTTCACATCCTAACTATTAGTAACAGTGGCTGCCATTAATACAGCAAATACATGGATGCATTCATTTATCCAGTTTCATTTAAATACCAGTGTTTAAGTAGAGAACAAATACAGAGCCAAATCCTCATTGTTAACGTATCAATTTAGTGGGCCATAGCTGAATGGGTAGAGAGGCCACCTGGGAAACAGAAGGTCCCAGGTTCGATTCCCAGCCTCAGCAATGTGTCCTGGTATCCCTGACCAATTGAGCAGCCATCAGCTGGATGAAGCTGAATGAATTTGTAACTCTAAGAATGTAACCAATTTACCAAATCAGTTGTTTAGTTGTTGTTTTTTCTCTTCAATTTAGTAATTGCCAAACCCTACTGTTGGCCTGTGGCGGTGCAGACAACCACATGTCTAATCTGATACATGGAGTCACAAGCAGTGTTGGGCAATATCTTAGGAAAGTAATATGTTACTTATTACTTATTACTCCTTTAAAAATAAATATTATACTATTTATTACTTTGTATCAAGACTAATATAAAAACATCCCCATCCTTATACAGGAGGAGTCAAAAATCAACCAAACAGCAGAACTAAACACATTGAAAATAGCCGATCTACAAGCTCAAACGCGCCGCGTCCGCGACATGTTGAGAGCTTGTAGATCGGCTATTTTCGGTGCGCTCCGACTCCGTCGTATGACTAAGTATAAATTTGGTTTTAGATGTCAGTTCAATACTTGAAAGCGATTGGCCTATGCCGCCCGCACAAAGTTTACAATGGACGACAATGTTTGTATCTTTGACTGACACAAACTAAAATACAATAACGACAATGTATGCATGTGTACATGGCTTCGTTTCTGAGCCGCGCACGGAGGAACACGGACCTGCGTCAAGACCCCAGGCCTGCATGTACATCATAACTTTGATGTGATGGCGCATGCTTAAAAAGAACAGATCTACAAGCTAACATCCTGTATCATCGCACGGTGTTGATAGCTTGTAAATCTGTTATTTTTGTGCACGTGACAACTTTGGTTTGTACTCTGCCGTTTTACTGCGCTGCTCCACGGATCTGCAGCCGACTGCTGGACACAGATACGGCGCGGCGCGGCTCATAGACCGATACAGCGAGAAGAGAGAGGCTTTTATCTCAGGAACAGGAACAAAAACAAATCGCGTTGATTGTAACGAGTAAGGCAGCTTTACTTGAATCAGTAATATGTAATAATATTATTACTTAAATTATTACTGTTTTGGCAGAGTAATAAGTTACACTACTCGTTACTGGGTAAAGTAATAATATTACAGTAATATATTACTAAGTAACGTGTTACTGCCCAACACTGCTCACCAGCCATTTCTTTTCACCTGACAGTGAGGAGTTTCACTGGGAGAACGAGACACATGCAGTCCAGTTCCACTCCCTGCTGAGCAGGAGCCCCGACCAATCTGAAGGAGTCATTAGTACAGTGACAAAGAGTACCCTCCTTCATGCCCACGAACACGGCCAATTATGTTCTTTGGAACCAAGCCGGAGGCACTGCGGAGGATTCCAATCCCAGTCTCCATGGTGGTGGGCAGGAACTTCACCCCTGTGCCACTAGGACACTATAGTTAATCATTTCAAGTGAACTGAATTACAGTTAAATTAAACTGCTCCTCATTTTTGTGTTAGGGCCCCCCCCCCGGAAACCCCTTGAATGACCCCTTGGGGGTCTCTCCAGAACCCCTGACTTTAAAAACACACCTCTGGCGCTGTCGGCCTTCATGAGAAGAAGAAGTAAACGAGGAAGCAGAGCAGGAGGAAGGCCAGGATCCAGTTGACTGAGTGAATGTAGATGATAACCAGGTCGATGTCAAAGAGCCAGCCTCGCATGTCGGCCAGGTCCAGAGCATCCAGAGTGAAGCCCGCCTGGCCAATGTGCCAGCGCCTGCCTGCCGCTTGTCTCTGGTAGCCTGGAGTTACACAGTGACATGTGAGGTTAGAGTCAAATACAAACAAGAGGTGTGACCACATGGCCATGCTTCTCTCTCGCTCTCTATAGATGAATGTCCATGAAAAACTAAGTGATACACTCCCTTTTTTTCCCTAATTTATTTAGCCAAGGGAGAACAAATTCTCTTTTTCAGGAACACCCTGCTTCACACTCACACAGACACACACACACACATTAAAACCTGGGAGCTGACCCAGTGCAACCACAGTCTTATGCTGTTTGCCACTGGAGCAGTTGGGGGTTCCGTGCCTTGCTCAATGGCACTTTAGCTGTGTTGGGGGAGCAGCCTGATCTCCAGAGAATACCGTAACATTGCACGGAACAGTGCACTTCATTCCGTGGATAGTCGCCTCGGAACTCCCAAATTGCGTGCATATGTACGGCGAGTCCCACGGTGGGCGTAACCAGTCGCAACACGGAAAAACCCGGAAGCAGAGCAGTCCCCACAATAAAATGTACGATTCTGTGCCTATCGGTACATAACTCAAACGGCGCTGAGTAGGCACAGGCGAATGTCCCACCGTTCAGGACGGCAACTCGGTCGCCTTAGCTCCCTCGGTGGTCCTTCACGGGGGGACAATTCGCCTGTGACTCCGCGCCTCCGAAATGGTTTTGTCACAAGGCAGCGCCGTACCATATGCACGCAATTCGGGAGTTCCGAGGTGGCTATCCACGGAATGAAGTGCACTCGTTCCGTGCAATGTTACGGTAATCTCTGGAGATCGGGTTGGGGGGAGAGTTAAGTGGTGGCCATTCACTTCCCCACCCAGATATTTCCTGCCGGTCTGGGGAATCAAACCGGGAACCGTTCGGTCACAAACTCGCTCCTCTAACCTTTAGGCCACCTCTGCTCCTTTTTTTTCTTAAAAATGAAAAAGGTTTTGTATCCCTGCGACCGAAATGTCATCTTTGTAATATTTAAGGATACATTTAAATTAATGTACAAAGAGAATAATCTACTGTTTTATAATATTGCTGATATACACAATCACATGTATGCATGTGACCATGGGTGTCTGAGTGCATACCCTAATACAGGCTTGTATTACATGTCACATAGTTCCACTAAGATCTTGTACACAGTGGAATTGAGTGTGAATTTAATTTACGAGCCCATTTTTACACTTTCAGAGTTCAATTCACATTTTGCTGTGTAGCAAGTATGTCAACTTTACATTAACTGGTGCAGTTGCATACACCAATAAATGAATTAAAATAATAACTGATACATGGGTGCTCATCACAAACATCCATAGCCTATTGGAGATACTGTATATCTGTAGAGTTGTGTGGCTTAAACTCCAAAGTGTACTGTCGGAAGAAATCTGCTTTTAGTTTGCATGTATTTGACCTGTGCAAACCCCAAATGTGTAATGATTTGAAATAAATGGGATTTGTGTGGTTAATGGAACTTGTGCTAATAAAGCAGCATTAGCACCAACTAGCTTAGATGTTAGAGCAAAAGGCAAGGTGGGGTGTTACTACGTCACTGTAGTTACTATCACAGATGTTTTACTGAGTTACAGTACATTCCAGACACCTTCAGAAGGACCCACAGAGAATCCTGGTGCCCCAGAACATAAGACAAAAGAAAAACATCTGCCAAACAACACATCTAACCAACCCCAGAAGATCCGGAAGCGTTTCCGACAGCTGGGCAGAGGCCATTTAGCACAGGTGGCTCTCTGGAAGTTCTGCTTGCGGACATTGTAGATCTTAGGAAAGAAGGTCTTCACTGTCTGGTTGAGGTCTGAAAGGGAAAGGAAACGGTGGGTATTTCATTCACAGAATGTCCAAACTGTACATTCCATAGATATAAAAAATATCGATCGGTCATAAAAATATAAATCAGTCATAAGCACATCTGCATCTGTGTTCACAGTCACTTAATTTGCTGTGACGCTAATTCCTATAGGCTGTTGCATGCCAAGGACCGACGTATAAAACAGTCTTTGGCTGTGGTATCCCTACTGTAAAATGGCATGAAAAAAAGAAAAAAGCACCAAATGCGCCAATCTAAACTCTGCGTTTTGAGCAGAATCCAAATGGTTTTAGTCAGAGATACGATATCTACTGTATAAAGCCTGATTCTTTTTCTCTTTTTTTATTTGATTTAACCTTTTTTCCCCCAATTATACCAGTTGATTCCTCCACATTTCTGTGTCTTGTCACTGCTGTTGTATCCTACTGGCTCACCTGCCAGTGAGGAGCCCCCATCGGGGGGACGTAGAGCCTCCGTCTCACACCAAATCAGTATAACCAATATTTACTTTCCATCAGTCCTGGGGGATGCTGACCTTTCTGGAGGAGGGTGCTAGAGATGAGGGTGCGGCACAGCGGGCAGGGGGTGTTGGATGCCCGGTTCTTGGCCAGGGTGCGGAGGCACGGCTCGCAGAAGACATGGCCGCAGGGATGACAGCTGTAGGGGCTGTAGTAGACTTCTAAACACACAGCACACGTGTAGCCTTCTCTGTCGTCCTCTTCACTGTCCGTCAACAAGCTATTCTGTGTATCAACGCCGCGCACACACACACACACACACACACACACACACACACACACACAGGGGTTAACAAACAACACTCAACAGTCAGTTTAATGACTTAAGCCCTTAAAAAATAGGTGGTTACAAATGCAACTTTGGTTGTTAATCGCAGCTTCATTGTACTGTAGCTTCCTTTTCAACATTAATAGTAAATTCAAACACAATAATTCACCCTGCAAGTAGAATAGTTATGTACTGTATGTACACACCATGTTCTTTGTCCTGCTTGTACTCTCTCACACTCAAGATAAGTGTGTATTGCCAACACAAAGCCAACAGAGAGACAACAGAACTCTGAGGGAGTAACCACTTCACAGGAATTCCTGTCTCAAGAGGGAAAATAGGAACGTTTAACCACATTAACCCTGTCGTCACTATTTTATCTAAACTTTTCAATTTTTTTTAAAGAATTTCACAATGTATTTATTTATTCTTTTGGGGGGGGGGGCGGGGCATTTTATGTTTTATTTCAGATAGGTCGGTGTACTGATTTGTCAAAATGTACACGCGCACAAAACGTTGCATTCAACACCCAGAATAACAGAAAGTAAAAAATACAAATAAACATTTACAAAGTGATAAGAGCGTTGATAACGGGTTTTCTCTGTGTGCCTAAGGCACAAAAAGTTAGAAAAACACTACTCTAGTCTCACACAAAATTCTGCAGCTGGTGTGTGTATGCTATCTACCCTTGATTCCATTCCCACATCACAAGTGCGTTGGTTTGGGCCAAGCAGAGGGGATTTTGTAATGCTCTGGTCAGAATCCAAATGGTTTTAGTCAGAGACACGTTATCTAGACAGCCTGATTCATGCTTAAAGCTGCAATCCATACTTTAACCAATCTGTGTGGTAGACTCAGAATTTTGATACAACTAACCCACAACTGTGGCGGTTGGATATGGTGTCCCTACTCTCCCTGCATATTGTGCTGTGTACAAAAGAGAAAGACGGCCATCCAGAGTTCCCTTCACAGAGTCTACAGTCTGATTGTAGCAGCAGTTTATCAGGGCCTGCTCAATCCCAACCAAATACATTTAAGACGTAAGTCCCTGACCTTCATACAGGCTGTTATCTGTTACCCTACTTTCACACTGTGCCAAGGTCCACTTCTGGTGAGGGGCCCTGTCTCAGAAAGCATTTATTCGTTGTTGCTGCCAGCACTTTTCTACCATGTATTTCTAAGGTAAAGACACACTTGGAGCACTCCTCTTCCTAGCACCGAGCATCGTGTTTCAGCTCTCTCGGCGTCCAGCATTTTTTGGCAGAACACTCGGGGCCGCTCAAGCAGAAAATAATTCATCTTTTGGGAGAGGAGTGCCACTCATCAATGTCACTTTCCTATGGGCTGGAGAGACACACCCAGTCATTGAGCACAGGTGTCTTGCTCAGTGCATGTGTAGCACTCCGGACATATCCAAAGTTTCTGTGGAAACACCCCTTTAAGCTTCCTGTTATCCATCAATAATATCCAATGTACAACGCTCTGATTACTCCAGTCCTCCCACACAAACACATCGATCAGACAATGTATAAAGAAAGATATAGGTAAACAAACTATCTAAAGAAATGGACCCAATCACTGCTTCAACAGCAGCGAGTCGGGCTGCTGAACGACAGTGAACTTGGACCCATTTACGGTATGTATTGTAGGTTTTATTTACGTGTATAAGCCATCAACAATTCAACAACAGCCGCTATGGTGTGTTTCTTGTGGGACATTTAGCCCCGTTCTCGGGACACAAAACCCAGTGTGAAGTACGGGCCCTGGTGTCTCACCTGCTCCTGCTCCAGCTGACTATGGAGCCAGCGTTCCCTTCGTCTCTGTTTCCTCCTATGGCTCTTCAGACGATTCCTCTCCCTCTTGTTCAGCCTGTTTGGTGCCGCTGAGGAGCCACTAGAGGGCTGGGGCTGAGTGAAAGAGCAGAGGTTTGGGAATTGTGCGCCACAATATCTGAATAAGGTGCTTGGCACAAAATATGAGATGATTAAGTAAATGTAAACAAGTTTCACTTTCAATTTCACTTCAGCAGACATTTCCTGCTTTCTGTTTCATGACATCATGCACTAAGTAGCATGAAGCTGTTTGACTGGACTACTTTTGAGGGGACAGAAATACTTGACATAGAGGAACCCTGATTTAGACGGCTTGCCTCCTGCAGTGAACAGAAGTACAGATGCCCTGAGTTGATCCTTGCTTAGTGGTTTATTCAAGGAGGCTGTGACTTCAACCTGGCTTTGTTGGGCCTGATCTGTACATGTACTGTACGTCACATATTAAATAAATAAAAACAGATGTTGAAATGCTGTTGAATAAACCACTAAAACATCATCAATCCACTGCACTGATTTAACAGCATTTAACAAGATTCATTAATTTAGTTTCAATTCATTCTGTAAAGTATTTCATGCAGAGAGTGCAAAATACACACAAGCCCATGTATTTCCCCAATTGGCATTTAGAACAGATATTATATAGCCTAGGCCTATATATTTTTTAAATAGGCCTATGCTGTACTCTGATCATGTGTACAATGTAAATAACATAACTTATAAAATAAGAGTAAGGTTATAGGGTGCAATATCATAGCCTGGTAAACCCTCCCTCCGGAAATCTCAATTCCATTTCATTTCAGGAGTGAGTCTGGCATGATCCGCCTGTCTGCAATATTGGCTGTGCTGGAGTTGGGCGGGAGTAATACCGTTGACTGACAACCCCTTCAGCCAATGATAATTTTTCCCCTTCAGCCAATCAGCAGTTCACCAGTCTTAATGTGACGCGACGGGACTTTTGAGACAGCCATACCCAAAATGGGTTGCCTTTTTCGGGTACAATGGTGTCACTGCCCGCCCCTACCGGTTCTCTAATTATTATTTTTTAAATAGGCTTTGTCATGATTAATTGACCACATATATGAAGTTAAACAACTAAATTCTATCCAAACGATATCTTATAAGTAAATTCCGTGCCTCAAAATAGAAGTTAGAGAGCTTTTTGAAGTCAAAAAATAGCGGAGAATTGGCCGCACAAGAAAAAGATGGCTGCCGTTCGTGTTTTGGGCTCACTCGAACTCGCCACCTGATTGGCCAACGTAAGCTGTCAATCACAGAACAATGAGCGACGACGCTGATAGGCGCGGCCGTTTGGCATACAGAGCCAATATTGTAGAAAGGCGGATCATGCCAGACTCACTCCTGAAATGAAATGGAATTGAGATTTCCGGAGGGAGGGTTTACCAGGCTAGCAATATCATATTATGAATGCAATATTCACATGAGACCGAAATCCGTGTATCTATGATCAGTGGTCAGGACAGTGAAGGGAAGCGTGTGCGTGTGTGTGTGTGTGTGTGTGTGTGTGTGTGTGTGTGTGTGTGTGTGTGTGTGTGTGTGTGTGTGTGTGTGTGTGTGTGTGTGTGTGTGTGCGCGCGAGCGTGTGCGTGCGTGTGTGTGTGTGTGTGGTGTGTGTGTGTGTGTGTGTGTGTCTGTCCAGGGCGAATCCTGCACACTGCTGGACCGAAAGGTTGATTGTGCATGCTGCCAGCAGGCCAAGGAGTAAAAAGTCATGGATATATATTTTTTTTACATATATTATAGATTTTTTTTAAATAGTCAATGTGGCTTGGATGTGGAGAGGAACCAGCATACCGTACCAACACTTGCTCCTCCTGCTCCTGTCCTGCCTCCTCCCCAATGCTATCGGTGATGGTCCTCCCTCGCAGGAACATCAGCGAGTCAGACGCCTCCCCTGGGACATCCGTTGAGGACAGAACGCCCTCCATGGCGGACGTCTGCTGCTGCTGATCCAGCAGTGAGCGTCTCCCTCTAGAAACGGCTGAATGACGGGGAACGTCGTCGAACATGTCATCGGTGACACCGTCAATCCGTTGAGTTCTGCGATGCGCCGTTGGTGAATGGACACATTGGACCGTCCCCGCCCTCATCGACTGTGTCTTGTCCGCAGGACCTGCTGGGCACAGACCCGAAGAGCCACTGGAGCCGTCATCTTCTAACACGCACCTCCTCCCAAAAGAGACACTGGGTGTAGGGTCGAGGAAAAGCGACTGTGTCGCCTCACAGGCCATCGACCGTCGTGAGTCCTCCACGCGGGCCGTGATCGGTCGTGTCTGAGGAGGGTTCATGTGGGACACGATGGCAGAGCCAAACTGTGATCCGGCTAATACGTTCCCGAGGAGTTCCGGGCTTTCCCGCCCAATGCGGTGACAGGCTCCTTGCTGGTCACGCAAACAGCCCTGTTCTCCCTCAGGCCTGCTGGCCGTCCTCGGCTGGACCGCGCGAATGGAGTGTCTGTGGTCGGGATCCACGCGGCTTTTGCTGATGTGGACGGCGATGTTCTGGCCACAGGGACACCTGGCGTGGTTGATGAAATTGAAGCCACCCAGACGAGCGCCGCAATTCTGGCAGTTCAACTTCCCTACAGTCCACTGGGCCTAAGAGAGGCCACAAGAAACAGAGTTACTATGACAATAATGTAACACACTGGATTACATTCATTTACATGCACAAACATCTTAACCACATCTAGCGTCCCTTTTTTTGAGCATGTCATAAGAGGCGAACATTCGGCTAAAATGTTGGGTCCCCCCATCTCTCCAGCTCTTTAATAAACAGAAAATACATGTTCAGGTGGGTTGCACATTTTAGGAGAGAGTAGAGTACCCATTTATCAGTTTCAAATTTAAAGTGTTCCAGTTCAAAATGTGTCAGCTCATTTCTTTGTGTCATCACTTCTAATATCACTTGTTTATCCTGTATACTGTATGAGTTCTCTTTCCTGACTGGATAAAATTGGTATCTCGACTCGAAAATGCATCTGGAGAGACAGGGAGACCCCTGTTACTGAACAAACACTCTAGTCTATAGTCTATACCAATGATTACTATCAGAATATATAGTTATTTAACACTTATTTTAACAAAGGAATATCACGTACCCTACCTTTAAATGATTGATTATCGATATTTTTTCATGATCAATTATAGTTCGATTAACTGTTGCCAACCCGGCCTGGACAGCTGGCGTAGCTGTCCAGGCACCTAGGCGCAATGTAGCCTGACGGCGCGTCGCGGGTTCGAGTCCCGAGCCCGATGACCTTTGCTGCATGTCACTCCTCTCTCTCCCCATTTCCTGTCAGCCTACTGTCCTATCAATAAAAGGCATAAAAGCCCAAAAATAAATCTTAACAAAAAAAAAACGGTTGCCACCCCTATACTGAAGACACTTACCTGTTGAACAGACGTCAGTATCCAATCTGGCAGCTTGTCAAGGTTCACGTGCCAAACGCTGCACAGGGCCGCAGCTGCACTCTCATCTGTGGCTGCTACCTGTTTCAAGATTAATATTAAGACCTGAGGCGATTCTTAAAAATGTTTTCTAAATCCTAACAGTTTTTTGAAAAAAAAAAATCATTTTTTTAAAAATATTTTTCAAAAATAGCAGATCTACAAGCTCATAGCGCGGCACTCGGTGCCGCGCTATGAGCTTGTATATCTGCTATTTTTGAATAGCCAAAGAAATCTAAAGTGACACAGATGCGTTCCAGGTCTTAATGGGTGAAATCATTTCACTCATGCATGCTGTGTCCACTGTATCCCTGCCCTGGTGATTCTGGGAAATCTCTGTTGTTGTTGTTCCTCCTGATACAAACATGTATACCACTATTACTACGCAGAACCTTAGGAATAGTGGTATAAACAGTCCTTTAGTAACATAGTAATACATTATGTTACAGGTCAACGACAGCCTACCTTCTCCTCCTGAGTCCTGACTGACAGACACACACTGATGATAAGGGGAATAGGTTACTCAGTGTGTGTGTGTGTGTGTGTGTGTGTGTGTGTGTGTGTGTGTGTGTGTGTGTGTGTGTGTGTGTGTGTGTGTGTGTGTGTGTGTGTGTGTGTGTGTGTGTGTGTGTGTGTGTGTGTGTGTGCGTGTGTGTGTGTGTGTGTGGCCATAAATGAAGCTCTATCTATACTGTGCTCCTCTACCCCTAACCCTGTAACTGGATGTGAACGACAAACATTTAAACGGCGGATAAATCAACCGTATTCCGCCAATTTCACAAAGCCAATTAAAAACCCACATTTCAGGGCACGTTACTTAGCCAGCTATAATATTAATACAGAGTTTGTCACTCACCAGCTGCAAGCAGGTGGAGTCTATGAAGGCTTTGCGACATCTCCTGCAGCGCAGCATGGCCAACTCACTTGTTAGGCTCTCCATGGAAGGCCTTGAGCCTCGTCCTGTAGGCTGCAATTCACAATTTAAGCACTTTAGCAGACGCTCTTATCCAAAGCGACTTACAATAATAAGCAAGGTAAACACATACATCAAATGCAGAGAGACAGTGTGGTATAGTGCCTCAACTAGGATCACAGGTAAACCAACCTAGCATCAGTCTTAACAATATAATAAGCTGTACATTGAAACGATAGGATATCAGGTGAACTAAAATAATAACATGCTATGTAAATAACATTTTAACCTTGCGGTCAAAAAACACAAGCCTGCACTGCAACAAAAACATGAGAACAAATGACCAGGGTAAAAGACTGCATAGATGTCAAAACTAGGTCAAGTGCTATATGGGCTAAGGTGGAGTCTGAAGAGGTGAGTCTTCAGATTACATCCTGACCCCAGTCAATAGTGTATAGTTTCAATGTACTGATTATTGATTCCCCCCCCCCCTGATATTCTACGGTTAAGACTGATGAAAGGTTCTTGGTTTACCTATGATGATCCTAGATGACTATTTCTATGCATTTGATGTATTACCTTGTGTTGTCATTGCTTACTGTAAATCGCTCTGGATTAAGAGCGTCTGCTAAATGCCTAAATTGTAAATTGTAGTTTAGAACGAATAACACAATCACACTTTTATGTTTATGTTTCATATGGGAGATTAGGCCAATGTTGAGGTATTTTCACTTTACTGGAGTATTTCTAGTTTTCAGTACTTTTACTTCCACTCCACTACATCTCAGAGGCAAATATTGTACTTTTTACTCCACTACAATTATTTGAAAACTTTAGTTGTTACTTTGTAGAATTTTTTTTGTAGACAGATAGATTTTTGTGAAATGAGCATTCTGCATAATGAGTACTTTTACTTTTGTTACTTTAAGTACATTGTTATGCCAATACTTTTGTACTTTTACTCAAGTAAATTTTGAATTCCGGACTTTTACTTGTAACAGAGTATTTCTACATTGCAGTATTGATACTTTTACTTAAGTACATTTTTTTTGTTTTACTTTTTCCACCACTGATTATAATGCTATGTTTAAAAGCTACTGCCCTAGTATTTATACTTCGTAGACGGTGTCTCTCACCAAAAATAGCAGATCTACAAGCTCATGGGCCGTGAGCTTGTAGATCTGCTATGTTCGGTGCGCACTACGTTACAGTGGAATATAAGACCTGACCAGAGGGTAAAAGATCACAACAGATTGTTACAATACGAACAATGGGCGTCTTCTTCATGCATACAATAAAGTAACGTACCGGGTATCTACAAGTAATCCCCAAACACCAGGAATCTAAAGAGAAAGGCTTTTAAAAAACAAAACATCAAGTTGTGATCATGTCCACTTCCACACACACAGGGGCGGTGACGTCACTGGAACAGAACAGCTACGGAAAGTCAACTGGACCAAAAATAAATAAAGGCAGGTTTTTTTCCCAAGCCCCCAGAACCGCGGAGAATGGTTGAAGCCTCAGATGCCTGGTGGCTAAATCTGGTATTGCAGGACTCACGCATTCAAAACGCTACTGCGCATTCTTCTTTCGTCTGAAACGCTAGTGCGCCTGCTCTATTGGCTCCAAAATTGGAGCCAATCTATGAAGTAGAGGTACTTCTGGGTGCTTCATGCGCTTGTGAGCAACTTGCGGGGCCGTCCGCCCTCTAGATATTTTATAACTATGGGATTTCCATGCTTAATATGAATGCAAGAGGACTGGGCACTTTAGATCTGTATGACAGTATGTAGTATTTTTGTATTGGTCTCATAAAGCATTAAGTTTAATTATTTCATTGAGTATCCTTAAGTAGCCTATGACTACGTCTCGTTTACAGCTGAGCTAGCCTTGGATCAAGACGGTCATCGGTCATCATAATTATGACAGTCTTGTATCAAGGATATAGATCTGGTCCATTTAGGAGAACTCCTCCTAACGCTATGGACCAGAGCAAGGCTATAGTTTACAACAATTTTAAGGACCCCCATTATTAACTCATGCACTCTCAGAGTTACAGAAAGGCTCCTTTTGGAACCCCCTCAAGGAACCCTGAGGGTCCCTGAACCCCACTTTGAGAACACTGTGGCTAACCCACTGGTTCCCAAACGTTTAGCTCAAGACCCATAAGAGAAATGTAATGTCTGCCCAGGACCCAAACTAGTGATAAAAGCAGATCTACAAGCTCACAACAAGTCGCATCGTGACACGTTGTGAGCTTGTAGATCTGCTATTTTCTGCTATTTTTACTAGTCTTCACTCCCTGTCTTTGACTACTTCTTAAACGTTTATATATTTCTTATTTATGGAAATTATTTTATTAGTTTAATTTTATTTATATAACACTTTTGAAATATGTTGGAATTAATTTAATTGATGAAAAGTGGTGATTGTATTATTATCATTATTTGTTTTACCTTTTTTAATCTTTTTAAATAATATATATATATATATTATTTTTTTTTAATGGAAGACACAAAAAGGGGATATTTACTCGCAAGTCGCAACCCATAAAAATTGCTCCGCGACCCAAACATGGGTCCAGACCCACTGTTTGGGAAACAATGGGCTAACCAACTCCATAACAGGCTTGTCAACAGCAGGTGGCAGCACGCTCACAAGCACGCAGCACCGGCGCTGACCATGGTGCTGAACCCAACCTCAGCATGGTGATGCCCTGCTCTATATTCATTTCACATAACCTCTCACAATGGACTGTGCCTGTCCACATAACTATGCCCATGTCTCGGTCTGTATGCATAACCTATTACTGCTATAGCGACTATGATAGGCTATGATAATCTAAAGTTAAGCGTTGACACGAAACATATTGCCTAAAACTACCTAAAACTAGGCTATATAACTATTGCCCTGTAGCCTAATACAAATGAGAATTAATAATGTATTATGTTGGAAGAGATTGATTGATTGATTGAATAGTTTATTTAGACGTTTGCAGAAAAAAAAGCACAAGAAAGTACAGTTCAAATACAAGGTCAACTAAATAGGATTTAAAAGCCCATAAGCCATGCACTGTTTCAATTGGGGTCCTTATGTACTCAATGCATAATAGAATGACAGACAGATAAACACTACTGTGCGTGCAGAACATCATATAAACAGTTTAGAAATGAAAAATAAGACAAATAAGGGATATATGTACAGTACAAAAGTTCAAGGGGGGGGGGGGCTGGGTTATGACATTTACAGGGGCCAGTTTGGAGAGTGTACACAAATGGTAGATATCGGATACATCTTCACTGTGTTTGCCATTCACTATATGCAGTGAATTGCCAGTGCACAGCCCACCTGCGTTTCTACAACTATGTACATTTATTCAAGTATAGTACTTAAGTATAATTTTGAGGTAGGCTATATCTTTACTTTACTGGGGTATTTCCAGTTTTCAGTACTTATACTTGTACTCGTACATCTCAGAGGAAAATATTATACTTTTACTATACAATTATTTGAAAACTTTAGCTACTAGTTACTTTGTAGATTTTGATTATTATTACAAAACACACATTAACCACGTCAGCCCTATATACATTTCAGACATTAGAAAATAGCCGATCTACAAGCTCACAATGTGTCAGGATTGAGCTTGTAGATATGCTATTTTCAAAAGATTTATATGATAATTATCTTGTGAAATGGGACATTCCGCATATGAGTACTTTTAATGTTGGTACTTTAAAGTTGTACAATGCAAAATCACAAATAACGATTTTTAGCAACCTCTGCTGGTCACTACCGTCACTGCATACAATTTCCCTAGTCCTCGATTACCCAGAATTCCATTCGTTTTCACCGGAAGCCGGAAGCGTTTCAAAAAGCGATCTTTTAATTGTTTTATACTATCTACGGATCGTTTCTCTTAGCCAGTGGAGCATTAGTTACCATGAGCTGTGCTTTCTTTTTCTGTTCTTTTTCGATCTCCCAATCCTACATTATCTTAAAATCAGCGTGAGGTTCCTTTTTGTTAATAGCGCGGTAGTTCCTGGCCAAACAGGAAACCGTTGCGGTAGTTCCTGAGGACGTCGGCCACGACGTCATGACGTTGGCCAGGAACGTCATTTTCCCGGGAAAGTCCCCCCCGTACACGTTCAATAGAAAATATATAAATAAATAAATGTGTGTGTGTGTGTGTGTGTGTCAACAACACAGCAGTATGGGTTAGCGCCCCAGCCTGTGTCTTCAGTGAGGAAGTAGCCCAACAAATCCACGGTGAGGCATTTACGAGAGCCATTCAAGCAAGCCGCAAGTGGAACCTTCAGTACCACCATGGCCCAAGAAACCATCACGCCAGAAGGAAATGTCTGGAACGGGGGGAGTCTGGTGCAACGCTCAGGTCCTGGACCTGGTGAGACGAAGGAGGAGCCCGGCCAGGAGGCCACCCACAGAGCCTAGTCCCTCCACGTGCCATAATTCCACCTCTGCCCTACCATCTCAAATAAATGGTAGTAATTGCGTAATTTCAGATCCTTTGGAGGTATGCTCTGCTTTTAATCTGCATTTTACAGATGCAGGACACTTATTTAGTAATACTTATAGTGGACCCCCACTTTCCACGGATTACAGCAATTTTAGAATTAGCCCAACTGCTCAGTTCTCCATACAGCCCCTTTCTACCTCTATTGTTCTGGAAGCTTTGCTTACCATAAACCATAAGACCTCGACTGGTGAGGATCAATTAGATCCTTTATTTTTAAAGACAGCTGCACCTCTTATTGCAGAGCACATAGCTCATATTTTTTATCTTTCTATTTCATTAAATATGTTCCCTCGTATTTGGAAAATTGCGCACGTCCTCCCACTTCACAAAGGTGGTGATAGACAAGAGCTAAATAATTACAGACCGATCTCAAAGTTGTTCTGCCTTGCCAAAATGTTGGAATCCCTCATAAACTCGCAGCTCAAATTATTCCTCTCATCCTTCTCAGTGTTAAATGAAAATCAATCTGGTTTCAGAGCCAAACATAGTACAATCACTGCAGTCACCTTAGTTACAAATACCATTCTCACTGCTTTTTTGTGCATCCCTCTTTGTGGACTTATCCAAGGCCTTTGACACCGTAGACCATAACCTACTCCTACTGAAATTACACAACATAGGTTTTAGTAATGAAACCTCGGAATGGTTTCAAACTTACTTAACAAATAGACATCAAGCTGTGAAGTCCGGAAGCTCTCAATCTGGGTTTAGGCCAGTCTCCGTGGGCGTCCCACAGGGCTCAGTCTTAGGCCCAGTTATTTTTACTTTATATATTAATAATATTATCTCTACTCGTCTATTTTGTTTGACTGTAATACCCACCTTTATGCAGATGACACGGTCATATACTGAGCTTAGACTGGTTTTAAATGCAAGCAAAACCAAATTCATGCAGTTCACTAGAGTTAAAACCACCAACCTTAGTGACATAGTCATAACCTCTTCAAGTGGTGCTACAATAGAAAGGGTCTCGGAATACAATTACCTGGGCATCTGGCTAGATGAGAAATTGTGTTTTAAATTTCACATTGATAACCTTGTCTCCAAATTGAGACAAAAAATGTGGTTTCTCTATAGAAATAAATCATGCTTTCCTGCATCCAGTAGGAAAACAATTATTGAAGCCACTTTTGTCTCGGTTTTAGACTATGGAGACATTATTTATAGAACTGCTGCTCCATCAATGTTAAAGCGCCTTGACACTGTGTACCATTCTGCCCTAAGATGGGTCACTGGTGACACTATGGTACCCATCACTGTACACTATACGGGAATGCAGGCTTATCCTCTTTAACTGAGAGGCGTGATAAGCACTGGTATCTATTTATTTTTAAAGCCATATCAGGAATGCTCCCCCCTTATATTTGTTCTATGTTGGTTCAGAACCCTATTACATACCAGACCCGCTCGAGTGATCTCCTGACGCTCAAGGTTCCTTTTGCGCAGTTAGGCAAGACAGCATTTTCTGTCAGTGCTCCATCTGCCTGGAATGAGCTCCAGAGGTCCTTGAAAATCAAATCACTTCCATCTTTAGGTAGTTTCAGGGAAATTATTTCCAACATTTTTGTTCAGGATTGTAACTGCTTTATTTAATTATTTGATTATGGTATATCTGTTCTAGTTCTTTGACTATTTTAGTTTTTGAGTTATTTCTGTATTCTGATTCATGTGTTTTATTGCTGTATTTTATTATGTGAATGTCTATTCCTGTTGATTACTGTGTTCTGTATCTCGGCTACATTGAAAATGAGGGCCTGCCCCTCCACTGTACTCCGAGCTGAAATAAAGGTTATGATGATGATGATGATGAGAGCCTCTCCTGTCCCCCAGCCCTGGGCAGAGTAGTTACGGTGAAGCGGATTGAGTGGCCCTGTCTTTCCCTAAGAGGACTGACCGTGGGTAGCTACTGAGACGTAAGATCAACCCCGGCTGGGTCACCTTGGTGAGGGTGTATGTTGCGAGACCCGAAACACCCGTCGACCCCAGGATGATGATACGTCCCAGTTGCATCCATGTGATGTTTTTCTTTATAACTGTTGTTAACTGTATACAATAATACATTATAACAGTTTTTAACTGTATACAGTAATACATTATAACTGTTAACTGTATAAAAAAATACAGTATAACTGCTGTTAATTGGTGGGAAATACAAGGAAACTGACACAAATAAATAACTTGCACCTGCAGGTTCTTGGAAGGAAATCAAATAGTGAAGGCATGAGGAAGAAAAACATTGATACTTCTGTAACTTAATACTGATGGAGGAGATAAAAGGAACTAATGTATTTCATCATCGTAGGTTGATTCATTCACGCACGCACGAACGCACGCACGCACTCACGCACGCACACACACACACACACACACACACACACACACACACACAAACACACAGATAGAAGAGGGACAGATACAGTAGTTGCTGTCAGGTAGAAACCTCTTATTTCTTTCACTTTTTGTAAAAAACAATTCTCGTAAATTCATGCCCTAAATTGATCATACTACAGCGTCACGTAAAAGCATCAAAAGTAGCAGATCTACAAGCTCGAAATGTGGATAAAATCTGAAGGAGTGATATCCAGAAATGTGTTTAGCAAAAAGCGGCCTCCTGGTGGCACTATAACAGGCCCATGTGAGAGTGTGGGCAGAGTTTCGCTGCGAGCATGGCATGCCAACGGTGCCGGAGATTAGCTGATCACAGACGGAGGGGGCGACGGACGGACAGGGTGCAAAACATACTCTCTCGCAAGGCCGGTTCTAGGGGGGGGGCACGGGTGGGCAGAGCCCACCCAAACATGCATCCTGCCCACCCAATCAAAATTGGTGGAAAACAATATTATTATTTTTTGCCAATTTAAAAAAAGACCACAAAATATATCTGTAACATTTATTCATTTTGATTTTAGACCCACCTGAACACGCACCGCTTATAGTCTCTCTCCGAAGCGAGGAGGGGGGGACTGTGACGGGCCGACTGCTCGCAAAATGCACACACAGAAAAAGTGAAGCCGCACCTCACTGCTAGTAAAATAACCTTCTAACTCCTGTATGGATTGGAACAAAATAGCGTTCTAAGCGTTAGTTTAAAATGTTTATTTCACTTCGTTTAAATGCATGAAGTTAGATGATGAAGAGAGGGCAGAGAAGTGTTCAGACCCACTAAGGGCACACTGGGGTCAGGGGTCATCAACATGTCCGTACACGTCAAACGTGTCCGTGGCAAGACTTGTCTATGTGTGGCCCATTTTATTTTATTTCTTTTGAAAAAAAAGTTAAACATAGTCTATATATTTCTTCACGATAATGTAAAAACATACTAAATATTCACAATTTAATGTTTGAATTAAAAATGGTTTGAGGATGGTGTCGTGTCGGGATGACATGCTCATTAATACGTTTTAGGAGATTTGTGGTATTGTACATGATTGCATCAGGTGAGGACAAGACAGCTAGAAGCTACCTTAATTCCCTGAAAATAGCTAAATGTGTGTTTAATCCTTTGTTGGAGAAACCTTTTATTTTTTAAGACAATGGATTCATATGTGGTGTGGTCAGACAATTAAACTGTATCAAAAACAGATCTGTTCAGAAGGATCCATTTGCTACAAAAGCAAAGGAGAGCAGAACTGGACAAGTAAAGCTTGCTGAAAAAGATTTTCACCGTTGAGAGAAAGTGTTTCAAAGTGTCCAAAAAGAATAATATATAACTATAATAACGCTCCACAATCATAATTCGTGGAAACCCTTGATCCACAGCCTGGGATCCACAATCACCATCAGACCTCCATGTTATATATTTGCTCACCTCTGATTAAAGTTAGGAGCCCTTGCATGAAACTAGTTGTGACACTGCATTCCTTTAAATCCTGTCATCCTGCCCTTTATCATAATCTAATCTCTCATCATGTACGCACAGGTGTATGATGGTTTTGACTCTGACCTTTCTTTTTCCATTGTTCCACATATCTTACATCACAACTATGCAAGGTCTAAGACTTTCCCATCATGATAGAAGATTTCTCATCAAGATATCACCGTAATGGAAAGAAAGAAACCACAACTATCGAGGCTACCATACCAATCAATTTTTTTGTTTGGTAAGGTAGAACTGGTAGAACTTGATGTAATGTGTTGCAAGCTTTTAAAACAATGGCTTACTGTATATTTCTTTGTGGCTCAGTGGTTAATGCAGATATACTATCATTGTAAAATGTGTAGCACATTGGCATTGACAATATGGCACATTAGTTCATTATGTATTTCTGTAAAAATAATATTGATTACTTATTTTGTATGTCTGTGGCAAAAATTAAATATCGATGAAAATGTCCATCACAAGCTGGCATGGTGATGACCCCTGAGCCCTGACTGGGCTCAATGAGCTGTGTCAAAAAAAAACTACACATAACCACGCCCCAGCAACGGATCAAGAACGAATCAGTGATTGCTATAGTCTCACACACAGAAAATTACTTTTAGACGCACAAAGAAAGTTTACCTACAACTCACGCTGTCACTCACACAGACTCAGTGAGTGTGCTGCTGCTAGTCTGGGGAATGCTCTGTAGCCTACGTCTAATTTCACTAGTAGGATGTACATTAAAAAGAGAAGATAGCGATGTTGATGTATCGTTATTTCAAGCCCATAAGCAAAAGCAAACCCAGTGCTGCTTCAGCGTATGCCTCTGAGGAATGTGGCCCTAGCAGCACATCTGATAACAGTAGCACTGTTGCTAACACAGAGGCTAACGCTACAGTACCCACCACAACCACTGCCTCAACCTCGGCCAGTGCAGCCACACACTCGGCTGCCGCCTCAGCCCCACTTTGCATGGACACAGTCACGGACTTGAATGGCGATGCACCATCCCAACCCATAGTATCCAAATAACCGAAACGAGCATTTGGTGCCACATTGCGTGCATTTAATCCAGCCTGGTACCGCACACGACCGTGGCTGGAGTACTCCGTTAAAAAAAGACACATGTTTCTGTTTCCCCTGTCGGAAATACAGCAGTGCCAGTGGCAATGACAGAGATGTTGTTTTGACCATGCGTGGTTACACCAACTGGAAAGCGGCATTGGAAAGTGATAGGGGACTGCAGAAACATGCATCTAGCCACAATCATGTGCAGGCTGCAGCCACTTGGTCTGAACACAAAGCCAGAGATGCGACGGGACAATTGACAGTACAAGAAGTTCGAGCTGCTGCCCGGCTCTCACATCTAGCGTGACGTAGCGCCCACTTCGCATCGCAGATCCACCTGACAGCCACCTCACAGTGTTAGAGAGACCATTTTGTTAAAGTTGGCCAAAGGCGCTTATAATTCTCGGACATGGCAACACTGCTGAGAGCGCTGTGAAAAGTAGGGCAAAGCCGCTTATAATTAGTGTACATGGCAACACTGGCGTGCACGCTTGTTTCTGTCTGTCTCTCTCTCCCCCTCCCACTCCCTCTCTCTCTCTCTCTCTGTAGCTCTCCTCCTCGGTCTCTCTCGCTCTCTCTCTCTCCCGCCGTCTCTCTGTCTCTCTCTCCCCCTGTGTTTATCTCTCTCTCTCCGCGTTTGCACACACGTTCTTCTTATATTCCCTGTATAACACACTATGTGTCAGAAATGTATGATGCTCCTTGTCTCAGATGACTAATTGAAATTCGCTGGACAAGCCATTATGAAGTGACAAGGTGCATTGTTGAGAATGAAGAACGTCTTTGCACTATCCTGTCAGAGATTTCAGAGGATGATGAGGCCTCAGTTGATTTGTGCACTGAGGCATCAGGCCTTTTAATTCAAACGTAAAGGCAACATTTATTTGAGATTGGCAAATTTCTAGTGCGGCTGCTTGGGGTCTTGAAACCAGCAAATGCAATGCTACAGTCTCACTCTGTAGATGTATGTGCTGCTGGTGAGCTTGTTAGAGCATCACTGGAGTCCTTGAAAGACATCCGTAAAGATGATTGCTGGACTGAGCTTTCTCAGTCTGCTGACTCTGCTGAGCCTGAGGATGCATCACATCATCCAAAAAGAAGGAGAACATTGAGTAAGCGCCTTGGTGAAAGTGTTGTGTTATCAACTATGGGTCATACAGATTCTGATAACCCCACCATCACCCCCTCTCAGTCTCTCAAAAGATCCATGCTTAACATCCTTGACAGGGCCATTATTGAATTAGAAAACAGATTCTCAAAGACGAATCTAGACCTAATGACAGCCATATCCAGCCTTGTTGTACCCACATCTAGTGCATTTCTACACTCCACCTCGTTGCAGCCTCTGCTTGCACTTGCTGGAACTGGAAAAGACTATGAGACTATGAGAATGTTGGTCAAGGAATGTGCAAATGAAACAGACCTGTCCACCATGTGTAAATACGCATGTCTATAAAAACGTCTTTCCTGCACAAATTATATGTAACAGCCCTGCATGGTTATTGGCGTGTCCTCAGCATCATGTGAGAGACAGACAGACAGACAGACAGACAGACAGACAGACAGACAGACAGACAGACAGACAGACAGACAGACAGACAGACAGACAGACAGACAGACAGACAGACAGACAGACAGACAGACAGACAGACAGACAGACAGACATGATACTGGTGAGATGGAGACAGACAGACAGACAGACAGACAGACAGACAGACAGACAGACAGACAGACAGACAGACAGACAGACAGACAGACAGACAGACAGACAGACAGACAGACAGACAGACAGACAGACAGACAGACAGACAGACAGACAGACACTATACTGGTGAGATGGAGACAGACAGAAAGACAGACATGATACTGGTGAGATGGAGACAGATAGACAGACAGACATGATATGGTGAGATAGACACAGACATGATATGGTCAGACAGACACGATATGGTCAGACAGACACGATATGGTCAGACAC
>NC_137624.1:11554575-11574575 GCF_963280865.1 Gymnoscopelus braueri
TCAAGTACTGTACTTAAGTTGTTGTTTTTTCAATTTTGAGGTATTTTTACTTTACTGTAGTATTTCCAATGTTCAGTACTTTTACTTCTACTCCACTACATCTCAGAGTCAAATATTATACCTTTACTCCACTACAATTATTTGAAAACTTTAGTTACTAGTTACTTTGTAGATTTTGATCATTATTACAAACATACATTGACCACTTCAGCCCTATATACATTGCGTCGCGATGCGACGCATTGTGAGCTTGTAGATCTGCAATTTTCAAAAGATTTGTATACATTTGAAAACTTGAAATGGGATATTCCGCACAATGAGTATAGTAGCCTACTTTTACTTTTGGCACTTTAAGTACATTTTGATGCCAATACTTTTGTACTTTTACTCATGTACATTTTGAATTCCGGACTTTTACTTGTAACAGAGTATTTCTATATTGCAGTATTGATACTTTTACTGAAGTAAAAAAATTTAGTACTTTTTCCACCACTACGTCGCACTAAGTGACTTTGTTGCATTGACTCTGTATGTAATTGTGCTGCTCGAACAAATGTTGTATATTTCTGTGGGAACGCGCCTTCAGAGTTATAGACCTGTAAGTGTCCATTTGGTTCCATTTGTACACTCTCAGAGTTACAGACCTGTAAGTGTCCATTTGGTTCCATTCGTCCACTCTCAGAGTTACAGACCTGTAAGGGTCCATTTGGTTCCTAACTGTTTATTTATATAGTTTTTTAAATAATAATTTGAGGAGATATCATGAGGCCCCCTGACTGTTTGGGGCCCCATGTTGGATTTTTTTACTCTTTGAACACCATTGACGCGTTTTCGAGTCAATTGCTACTTAATCCATCCGTGCCATTGACTTGAAAACGCGTCGATTAGCTTTTTCATTGTTTAATCGGCGATCGCGCTGTTCTCTGGAACTTCCACCATCAGGTTCCCTTTGCACTCATTTCCCACTCACCCGGATGCATAATTAGCGGGTTCCGTTTCCGGTTCTCGGTTTTATCTTGAAAAATGTGATTTTTAGGCCAAAATAGGGCAAAACACGTTTTTTTCACATGGTTTAAAAAACGAACCGAGAGCTCCGGTTATATTTTCTTTTCACTGAACAGATATCGTCGTTGTGTTTACCAACGATCTGAAACCCGATCATAAGCTAAGCTAAGCTAAGATGGCCAGCGGGGAGGGCCGTGAAATACGACTACAGCCAACGGATATGACGTCTGCAGCCTGTTTGGGGGGAGAGAGAGAGAACGGAGACAGAGAGAAAAAACGTAACTCTTTGAGTGCTGGTCGATCTGTCGTGTTTGTTTATAAACACGGCCAGACAAACGATTATAATGGATACAACAATTCTGTGACCAGTTGAAAAGGTTATAAAACACGAACATCGCTGCACTGGGTGAGTATATTATGAAAATACTCTGGCAGTCAAAGAGTTGTTAAAGGTTTCATGACGTTCAGTTTTACCACACATTAAAAGTCTTTGTCATGGTCCTTCAAACGTGTATAGAAAGTTTTAACAAAAAATTCCACTCCATTGATCCATGGCAGGTGTTTTTCTCTCACATTTCTAAAGCCTTTTCAACTGCAATGAAAAAAGAAATCTTTGCCTGCGGGTGTCGCTGGTGAGGGATTTTGCCTGTCATTCATCGCCACTGCTCCGCCCCCCCCCCCCAAAGGAAAGGATAGGGGAGGGGAGGGGCAAGGAGGAGAGTGGGCGGGATTAATCGGCTGTGACCTCACTGCCGAAGGGCCAAGCTCAGATTACTTTTCAGCCTAATTATTCAGAAAACCCCAGACCACAGAAAAGCCACTGAATGTTCACAGTTCAGATTTTTGGGGTGTAATTGAGGTCATAAAACCCCCAAAAAAACATAAAAATCACACCCTGTGTGAAGTGGGCGGTGTATTCCTAGCTAACTACAATACTGAATGGAGTCAACCAATCATGTTCAAAAGATAAATACATTTATTGAAACACTCTTTATGATGGACGAAACCATAACTTGAAAAAAACAAATATTTGGTTTTTTTCAAGTTATGGTTGCTTATATAGGGCTATGCACATGTGTCATGTGACACTGGCCAATCACAGTCCTGAATAGACTGTGATTGGCCAATCACAGCGCAGGATAATTCTACTAATTTCCTGGGCCCAGATCACAGCGCAGGAAAATGTACATTTTTCCAAATCTCACTTATAGGGGCGGTTTCACCGCCCAAAAAAGAAAAAGAAAAGTGAAAATGAATGTCATAGAACCTTTAAGGGCCTGAATGGATTGGAAAGCTGTTTATTTCTATTTATATATATAAAAGTTTAAAAAATAATAATAATAATAAAAAATCCACCAAAAAAATCTCATGGTGCCCCCTGCCTGTGTGGGGCCCCAGGTGGCTGCCGAACCTTGCCTACAGGAAAGCACGGCCCTGTCCTGCCCACAACCAAACTGACTGCACAGTCAGTCAATTGACGTCGTAGCCCTTTCTCCACCATGCGGTAGGCCTATATAAACACACGCTGATCATTCGTCGCCACCCACCGACACAGAAGAGTTTGCACTGCGCTGCGTGCACGGCGTGGAGATGCTGGCACATTCCACTGTGCGCTCTGCATGGTGTGGGGCTGAGGCTGTGCGCACTGGGGTTGCTACCCGAGCCAGCTGCAGGGCGTTGATTTTTTAATTTTATTTATGAAATACTTTTGAAATATGTTGGAATTAATTTAATTGATGAAAAGTGGTATTTTTTTTTTTTTTTTACCAAGGACGTTCAAGGACCCCAATGGAAACAAGCCGTAGGATTTCTTGGGTTTTAAATCCTCAATAGCTGACCTTGTATTGAACTGTATACGTTCCTGTGCTTTTTTCTGCATTCAATCAATCAAAAAAAAGTTGTGTTCACCAACATGGAGGGATCGAACAACACGACAGCGCAACAATCCGACAACCTTTTCAACCAAACATCAGCAGCCGAGGACGACGAGGAGGAGGAGATGAAACTGAGCTACCAAATAATCACGTCTTTCCTTCTGGTCGCGCTGCTCCTGTGCGCCATATTCGGGAACGCGTGCGTCGTCGCGGCCATCGGGCTGGAGAGGTCGCTCCAGACCGTGCAGAACTACCTGATCGGCTCTCTGGCCGTCACCGACCTGATGGTGTCCGTGCTGGTGCTGCCCATGGCGGCGTTCAACCAGGTCCTGAACCGCTGGACTCTCGGCCAGATCTCGTGCGACATCTTCATCTCTCTGGACGTGCTGTGCTGCACGTCGTCCATCCTGCACCTGTCCGCCATCGCCCTGGACAGATACTGGGCGATCACCGAGCCGATCGACTACATGAAGAAGCGGACCCCAAGGAGAGCGGCGGTTCTGATCGGCGCTACCTGGCTGGTGGGCTTCTTCATCTCCATCCCGCCCATGTTGATCATGCGCTCTCAGCCCGGCAGCATGGCGGAGGACCGGGCCAACCCCAAGCAGTGCGTGATCAGGCAAGACCCCTGGTACACGATATACTCGACATTCGCGGCGTTCTACATCCCTCTGATTCTGATGCTCGTCCTGTACGGGCGGATTTTCAAAGCCGCGAGGTTTCGGATCAGGAGAACCGTGCGCAAAACGGAGAAAAGGAAAGTGACGGACTCTTGCTCGGCGCTGTCCCCGGCTCTCTACCACAAGAAGACGACAACGGGCGTCGGCGACGCGACGACGTGTAATAAAAGTTGGAAGAGCAGCAGCGCGGTGGAACCCAAGCCGCTGAACCCGTGCGTAAACAACGGCGCGGTCAGGCACGCCGCCGCCGACGGCGAGTCTCTGGAGATAATCGAGGTGCATCATCATCATCATCACCACGGCAGCAACCCGAGGAACAACAACAACCACCTCCCGCTGCCCAACACCCCGAACTCCGGCCCCCTCTTCTTCGAGAGCCGACACGAGAATAAGGCGGCCGAGGCCAAGAGGAAGATAGCGATGGCGCGGGAGCGCAAGACGGTGAAGACGCTGGGCATCATCATGGGCACGTTCATCCTCTGCTGGCTGCCGTTCTTCATCATGGCCCTGGTGATGCCCTTCTGCCTGGACGCCTGCTACATGCCCCGCTGGTTGGTGGACGTGATCAACTGGCTGGGGTACTCCAATTCCCTGCTGAACCCCATCATCTACGCCTACTTCAACAAGGACTTCCAGAGCGCGTTCAAAAAGATCGTCAAGTGTCATTACTGTAGGCCGTGAGGGCGCGGTGGTGTGTGTGGAACGGGGGCTTTTTTTTGTACGTTCCGTGGTTCTCAAACTTTTTCATGTCAACTTGTGAAGGACCACCAACATGATATGTATTTGGCTGCGGACCCCCCATCTCAAAAAATATTTTGTGCCAGGGATTTTTCAAAAATAGCAGATCTACAAGCTCATAGCGAGGCACTCGGTGCCGCGCTATGAGCTTGTAGATCTGCTATTTTTCAATAGCCAAAGTATGAAATATGGTGAAAGTGGTTAAAATGATTGTGACGCTATATTCATTTTGCTGGGGACCCCCTGGTACCCTCCCAAGGACCCCACTTTGAGAACCAGTGTACATAAAAATAAGGAGCCATTCCAGAGCGCAAGAAAAAAGTTCCACAGTCCTTAAAATGACTCAAAATATTTTGGAAAATAAATCGTGCTGAGGACCGTTATCCATCTAGATGTCTATGCATAGATAAAGATTATTGGATTGAAAATCCATGCCCTCATCCTGCTCTTTCTGAATTGCATATATCTTCAAATTATGTACAGGTTCATGGTGTTTATTAAAGAGTCAACATATTTGTTCAAATTCATCAAATAAAATAATCGACACAATACGTTTTTTTCATCTCTACCAGTGTTCAGTGTTTTTCTTTTGGAAAAACACACGCACACACACACACACACACACACACACACACACACACACACACACACACACACACACACACACACACACACACACACACACACACACACGTAGTAACATTCTCTGGATTGTCCAAACAGAAAACAAAAAAGACAAAGAGACAAAACTAAATCACATTTCAAAAGAGATTTATACAGCATAAGTCCATTTTATAAGGAATCTTGTTGAAGTGTTTAACTTCTGATTTAACAGCATTTAGCAAGATTCATTCATTTAGTTTCAATTCATTCTGTAAAGTATTTCATGCAGAGAGTGCAGAATACACACAACCCCATGTATTTCCCCAATTGGCATTTAGAACAGATATTATATCGCCTAGGCCTAAAAAAAAAATAGGCCTATGCTGTGCTCTGATGTGTATAATGTAAATAACATAACTTATAAAATAAGGGTACGGTTATAGGGTGCAATATCATATTATGAATGCAATTTTCACATGAGACAGAAATCTGTGTGTCTATGATAAGTGGTCAGGACAGTGAAGGGAAGTGTGTGTGTGTGTGTGTGTGTGTGTGTGTGTGTGTGTGTGTGTGTGTGTGTGTGTGTGTGTGTGTGTGTGTGTGTGTGTGTGTGTGTGTGTGCGTGCGCGTGTGCGTGTGTTTGTGCACACGTGCGCACACACACACACACACACACACAAGCACATGCACATGTGGCAACAAGAGCATAAATTGGGCATTATTACCTGCTGTCCACCAACCACTGCACTCCACAGCAACCAGTGCTTTTAGTTGGTTTGTGTACAGTAAGTGGGAACTTCAAAGGGACGGTAACATGAGCATGATCTTTGTTGTTTTGTGTGTTTGAAAGCTTCTGCAGGTGCTACAGTTGCCCTGTCTTCTTGATTTCACTCAGCCATGACTCATGCAGAAGATCAAAGATATGACTCTACTTGATTAGAGTGGCCTACACACACTCATTGTGAGCTACCCTGCAAAAGCTTTGAAAACAAGAATGTGAATGATGAAGAAGAAATGAAACAAAACAAACTTTTAGGAATGATGTGTTATTTATTATTCAATATTTAAATGAATGTGTTTAGCTTTGTCTTCACATTTAAGTCAAAGCATTTATTTTATTGTTTAATATCATCTACATTTTAAGGAAAACATAAGCATGTTAGAGTCAATCTTTTGGTTGGCCTACTATAGGCAGCCCTATAGATGTCAAATGTATCATCATTCAGCAAGAATCAGTAACATCAAGTGTCTCATATAGCTAATTTAATTCCATTGTTTAGGAATAAATGAAGTGTATAGGTTTTCTCTTATTTGTATCCTTTACTCATACAGTTAAATGCACACATTGGAATTGCTATCAATAATATCATACTGTATGCTTATGATTTATTTGTGTCTAGTCACAGTCTTATCTTATTGGATAGCGTGCAGGCCAACTGGAGCAATTTGGCTGTTAATCCTTGCAGGATTATGCAAAGGCTAAAATGTAATTTAGATAGCATGTTATGCCAGGTCATTGTGACCTGGCGTCCTATAGTGTGTATAGTTTCAAATATAGGCTGATGATTGGTTTACGCATGTATTAGTTATTATTAGATTATTGGTTTACTTATGTATTACTTTATTATTAGATTACTATTTCTATGCATTTGATGTATTATTGATGTATTATCTTGTGTCCTTGTTTACTGTAAATCTCTCTGGATTAAGAGCATCTGCTAAATGCCCATTTCTTAAAAATACAAGTAATCTTTTCAAGAGGAACACAACTGTTCATTTCTGAGAACCGTCTCGCAATGAGGAGGGGGGAGTTAGACTTCCATGTTATTGCAATACATATCCTAGCAACTCCAAGTGCCACCTCTATAAATGTCATTTTGTGTTTTCTTAGATTTGCACTGATAGCAGTCAAATTGCCTCAGAGGCAAACTTCGGGGTCTTACGGGAAGGGAATCTGTAATTTAAGCCAGTGTATCACAGATATCATACCAGAATGTTTGAACTTTAATACATTGCATGTACGATGCAAAAATGAGCCTTCTTCTGTACCACACCTAAAACGACACTGTAATATTGTTGATGGTTCCTTGTACTATATGACAATATGAGAGTAGGAACCAGCAGTATTCGTGGACCACAAACACACCTCTCTAAATGTTAGTTTATTACCACCTGGGTACAACACATAAAACACTTGTTTTGGAATTGCACAGAGGAGACAGGCACTGAGAGCAACGCTCAAAGCATCAATTTCCTCTCGCTTTGACTGCAGAGATAAGAAAGCTAGAGGATGGCAGATGCAATTACCATGTATCTCTATGTCGAGGGCTTTTGTGAAGCAGTCATTACCACACTGGAGCTGCATGGGTTCAAATTTATGATACAAGAAAATGGTAAACAACAAACTGTAACTCAACTCTGTTCTGCACAAGCCTGATTTTAACTACTACTTTTTGCCGGGAAAGTCAATCCCAACCTGCATGTATACTTGATCAGTGGTGGGCAAAGTAACTCAACTCCAGAACTTGAGTCAAAGCATAGTTCAAAGATTACTCAACTTAACTACAAGTGGAAGTTGCTCAGTCAAATCTTTACTTGAGTTAAAGTACTGGAGTACTTGCTTTTAAAAATACATAAGTATTAAAAAGTACATGCTTTTTAAAATACGTATGCAAAAGTACAAATTACTTTGTTTTCTATATCAATGCATTGCTGCCAAAAGTGCACAAATATATGCACACTCTTGTACTGTGCTCAGTTCAGATATTAGGTAGATTGAATAGACAGGTTTCCGCGCGACGTCATCACAGAGCAGAATGCGCAATCTGCGCATGCCCGGGGTAGAACGAACCCGGAAGTGCCCTTCACTCTGTTGTTGTGTTTGGGAGTTAGATAGGCATAATGCTGCTATTATAGGCATAATAGGCATAATGCTGCTATTGTATACAAATAAAAGACGAACAGATCCAACTTCCGACAAATCAAATTTTTATTGAGTAAACAAGATATTACAAACTGCATAATTTAATCTTTCATTAAACCCGGTGAAGACCATTTATTTTATGAATGTAGATTTGACCAGAGCTGCTGCGGGTAATAGCGCCCTCTATAGGCTCACCCCTCCACTGCGCACGCATATCCTCTCATGTTTACAAACAGGAAACCCGTCTATAGACCACCGAAGTCCTGACGTCATTCGTTCACCCCCAGGTTTGCGGAAGTAATTTCTCTATGGAGAATAACATTGGGTCATCTTAGAATCGTCTCATATAAGAATTGTGGTCCAAAAATAAACAAACTGTCCCGGCGATATTGTCAGGGAGGAGGTTCTATATCGTTTATGATAGTCAGTCACTTATATTTGATACAGTCTGTTTCTGGCGAAAATGTAACTAATTCGGCGGAAGTAACATTAGCGTTTTCTCACCGTCAGTTGATGCTTCATATCCATAAGAGTCAAACCGCCGGGGTCATTTGTTTATTTTTGGAACACAGTTCTTATTTGACGCGATATTAAATACGTCTATGGGATTCAGAATGGGGGTGGAAAACTGCGAACCAGGTAGACAGGTCACTGGAAACACTCTGCTACATCAGTGGTCCATAAATTGGGGTCCAGGGACCCTCATGGTTCATTGAGGGGATTCCAAATGGCCCCTTACGGGTGTGTAACTCTGAGAGTGTACAAATGGAACCAAATGGACCCGTAGAGTTATGGGGCTGTCCGCTGTCCTTGAAATTAAAACGTTTGAGAACCACTGTGCTACACGAAATGGAACAGAGCCTTCATTAGTATCATTGGTAACACCTGCGAAGGAAGAGGCCCAATTTCCTTCTAATATGGCTGCTCTGCATAATAGTCATAATCGTCAGCAGGCAACACCGTTGTATGATGGAGCATGAAATAGGCATGAGATGTAAAATCAAATAAAGAGGCAGGTAGTGTCAGTTTTCACCAGTGTGATGAAAGCTAAACTAACACAGGCATTCCTTTAAGACCTGAGGCCGATTCCACAAATGCCTTCTAAATCAGTGGTTCTCACACTTTCAAGATTTTTCAAAAATGTTCAAAAATAGAAGATGTACTTCGTGCCGCGTTACGAGCTTGTAGATCTGCCATTTTTGAATAGCCAATGCAAAAATCTAAAATTAAACAGATGCTTTCCAGATTTTAATGGGTTAAATTATACTGAGAAGTGTAGCGTGAGGGAAAGAAAGAAAGAAACAAACAAAGAAGTAAATGAGTAAATGAGTAAATGTACTTAGTTACTTTACGCCACTGCCACTATAACAGTTATGCAGGTAGAGATATGTGCTATGCCTGCTTCCCTTCCCTTTCCACTGCTGCTCTCCTCAAAGCCCAAGCAGGATGGACTCAGAGGAAACGGAAGTGGGAGTTTCATCACCCTTTAAGTAGAGAAAAAGAAACTGAGAGAGAATGAGAGGAAACACAGAAGGGAGTGAAATCAACAGAGTCCTTTTCAAGGAAAACCACCTCAGGAAATGCCTCCCTTCTAAGGATATCACGAGGCCAGCAACTGATTTTGGATGATGTTTGATTTCTATCATTAATAAAAGAACAGAGATACAGTATATTAAGAATATAAATAAACATATCACTGAGGAAGAAAGTGTACAAATTGTGGATAGCCTACGTGTTGAGCTGTAATCCAATCGATAAGCTAAAAAGGATTTTATTTTTTTATCATTCTCAAATGTAACCCTGGATTCACCATGCTCTGTTTCATGAAACCTGTTACAAACAAACAATGAGCTATATCATTCTTCCTGTCTCTACTGAAGATCCACAGCAGTTCTTAGATCAGCAGGACAAGTTAAAAAAAGGCAGAGAGGAGTAGCTCAGTATTGGCTATGGTTACTGCACAACCATTTGAGTACGGCAGCACTTAAAAAACTAACAAACCAACAACAAGACAAACAAATAAACCACTATCTGGTTGAGTCTGTCTAGACAGTCTAACAGAGAGACACATGGGACATAACAAATAATTCTAAAATGACAGCCTCTCTTAGAAAACCATTACTCAATCTCTTACTAAATGATTGATGATCATGACTATTGTACTTTTGTCTTTTGCTAAAATGATCAAAGTGAGTTTAGTCACCATGCTCTCCCAACAGGTTACAATAGTGTGTATCACATATTGAGGAAGGCCTTTGGACAATTATCCCTGTTTTAAAATAAAATAAATAAAGAGAAATACAAAACATGAAAACCAAGTATCTAGGAGAGCATGCCTCTTTATTTCTTTGTGATGACTGGTAAAATTATAAAATGTTTACAGATATAACCTCTCTATTTTACAGATACTAAAGGATGAACTTAAGTTTTCTATATTTTATATTATTTACTTTCTTGCTTTTTCCGTAATGGCCAAATCTCACACATTTTTGAGCAGGCCTCCCACATGTGTGTGTGAGTGAGTGGCACTGCTGTACCATGTATAGGTGTACTGTATATGCACATAAGAGCTGTCTAAAGAGATTTGGTGTAGACAGAAAAAAAGCGGACCATGTACAGAGCCAATTAACTCAGGTCCAGTTTACTAAATCTAGAGAGGGTTTAAGTTAATCCCTAGGGAAATTAATTCGTCATAGCTGCAGCAGAAGATTTTGTTCTTGTTCAGCACTGCTTCTTTTATCTTCTCTTTACTGATGCCCTTCATACTCTGGGTGGCACATTGTGATTAACCTCAGACTATTTTTTTTTTCCTTTTCCCGGGACTTGTCCTTTAAACAGAGTTCCGTGCCCTGAGTAGAGGTGCGGCAGCAGCAGTCAGAGGGAGGAGTGCTCAAACAGGATGACCTGCGTTCGGCCCGAGAGGCTGGAGAGCCGCCGGGACGGCCTGAACACTCCGATGCGGGAGTAGACATCGGCGTCCGAGCTGGCTCCCCACGACGACAGGTGGGGGCTGGGCGGGGTGGTGTGGATGAGGGGAAGCTGCAGAAGAGGGAGGCTCGGGCCGGGAGGAGTCGGAGGGAGGAGCAGCAGAGGAGGTGGTGGAGGGTGGAGAGGCGGAGGGAGCACGGGAGGAGGGGGTAAGGGCAGCGACGGCGGAGGTGACGACGGTGGGGACGACGGCAGCGGGGTGATGACAATAGGTGTCGCCGTGGTTACCGTCGTTTGGACCGTTGGAATAGCCTCTGGGACGTTGCCGTTCTTGGCAGGCAACGTGCGGGGCAGTCCCGGGTCTTGAAACGTGTAGGCGGCAGCATGGTAGAAGCTGTAGTACTGCAGAGCGTTCCTGGCCCTGGCCAGTTTCAACCTTTGGAACAAGGACAGAACACGGCATGACTCAACACGACACGACATGGCAGAACACGCGTACAACGCGACTCGACAGGACACAACATGACAACATAACAACATGGTGGAAAGTACATTTACTAAAGTACTGTACTTGAGTACAATTTTGAGGTATTTGTACTTTACTTGAGTATTTCCAACTTCTACTCCACTGCATCTCAAAGGCAAATATTGTACTTTTACTCCACTACAATAATTTGACAACTTTAGTTACTAGTTACTTTGGAGATTTTTATTATTATTAGAAAACATACATTAACCACTTCAGCCCTATATACATTTTGGCCATTTGAAAATAGACGATCTACAAGCTCACAATGCGTCGCGATGTGACGCATTGTGAGCTTGTACTACTTGTAGATCAGCTATTTTCAAAAGATTTGTATACATTTTTATACATTTGAAAACTTGTGAAACGGGGCATAATGAGTACTTTCTACTTTTGGTACTTTAAGTACATTTTGATACCAATACTTGTGTACTTTTACTCAATTCAATTTGGAATTCCGGACTTTTACTTGAACAGAGTATTTCTACATTGCAACATTGATACTTTTACTTCAGTGAAGAATGTGAGTACTTTTTCCACCACTGCATAACAATGTCATAACATAACATGATATGACAAAGCACAACAGAGCACAACTTGCCAGAACACAACATGATGAAACATGACGACACGACTTGACAAAACAACACAACATGACGCGGCAAGACACAACATACAAAACACAAGATAACATGACATCATACAACATACACAAAGCACAACAGCACAACACCACAGAACACCATTACAACCGGGAGAAAGCATCTGTGTCATTTTAGATTATAGCGTTTGGCTATTTAAACATATAGCAGATGTACAAGCTCACAGCTTGCGAGCTTGTACATCTACTATTTTGAAGTGTGAGAACTACTGATTTAGAGGGCATTTGTGGAATCGGCCTCAGGTCTTAATGCAGGCATGCAAACAGCTCGAGGTGAAAAAGGTGACAACATGATGTTTTCTTTCGGGTCAGGTGTCACACAATTGCCCTATTTGGGTTCAAAAAGGTGACTGTAGCTGAAAAGTGACACTTTTGCATGTCTGTTAATGGGTTAACATGACACAACTTAGTGGGTTAACATGACAAAAAAAAAAGGCATTTTGGGACACAACACAACACAACAAGGCAACACAATGCAACGCAACGCAACGCAACGCAACGCAACGCAACGCAACGCAACGCAACACAACACAACACAACACAACACAACACAACACAACACAACACAACGTAACACAACACAACACAGCACAAGTCACTGCAATGCAACGCAACACAACCTAAACATATACACCTGAAATATAGTTGTATCAATATAGATAGTATATAGATAGTATCAATACTGCAATGTAGAAATACTCTGTTACAAGTAAGGAATTCAAAATTCACTTAGTACAAAAGTATTGGTATCAAATTTTACTTAAAGTACCAAAAGTAGAAAGTACTCATTATGCAGAACGTCCTGTTTCACAAGTTTTCAAATGTGAAAAAATCTTTTGAAAACATTATATATTTTCAAATGGACAAAATGTATAGGGTTGAAGTGGTTAATGTATGTTTTGTAATAATAATCAAAAACAAAAAAGTAACGAGTAAGTAAAGTTTTCAAATAATTGTAGTGGAGTAAAAATACAATATTCGCCTCTGAGATGTATTGGAGTGGAAGTAAAAGTATTGAAAATGGGAAATGCTCCAGTAAAGTACAAATACCTGCAAAATTGGACTTAAGCACAGTACTTAAAGTAAATGTACTTAGTTACTTTCCACCACTGGTCTTTCCTCCACCGCATTGTACTTGCCTGTGCCTCATCTGGAGGAGCCAGTACAGCAGAAGCAGGATCAAAGCTCCAGCCACCGTCACCAGAACCACGGCCACCTTCACGTCCATGCTCCAACAGGGCCTGGCGGGCCCCGGGCTGCTGCAGGTCCTGGGGGGGCGTGGCGTCTGGGGCTCGAGGGAGCCGTCCATCCCCCTTTTAGGATTGATGATGCCCCGAGGGACCCCCGGCCGGACGCCGGGGTCCATCATCAGGGCCGGGTGGTGTCGGTTCCTCCCGAGTAGTGGCGCGGTCGACTCGGGCTGCGGAGGGATCTGGAGAGCGGTGCTGCTGGTGACCTGACTGCCAGCCTCGACCGTTGTTGACATGTTTAATCCGGCTGGACGCTGGTTTTAGGAAGGGGTGTCTGATGCGGATAAACACCCCCCGTGCATCCCCATGGAACCTGCTGCTACGATGGGCTTAGTGGCTTGATATGCTGTGAGATCTAAAAAAAAATAAAAAAAGAAAGAAAATACATTTGAATATTCTTTTTCTTTCTTTTATTTTTTTACAACCAAACAGAAAAGAGAATGAAATGTAATTTAACCCATTAAAACCAGGAAAGCATCCGTGTCATTTTAGATATTTGGGTTGGCTATTCAAAAATAGCAGATATACAAGCTTGCTGCGTGTCACTTGTACATCTGCTATTTCTGATCATTTTCGAAAAATCTTGAAAGTGTGACAACTACTGATTTAGAAGGCATTTGTAGAATCTGCCTCAGGTCTTAATGGGTTAAGGATTTTAGCCACATTAAAACAATTAAAGAATGCAGTATTTTTCAATAAGAAATATTTCAGGGCAGATGAGACATACTCTTTTTCATGGAGTCTTCTCTTATATCACTTAAATGATGTCTCAACTGGATAGACACTATTAATTGTGTTTTCAATGCAACATAGCTTTTGAAATGTATTGTTATTATTATTTTGCATCAGATCATATCTATAAACAAGTGAAGAGAGTTTAACGGACAGCATTTAAAAAAAGTAATTGAAATATTGAAATCAACAGATTTCAATTTAGATTTATTTATAAAGATCAGATTTTTTAAATTATAGGTAAATAGCATTTGTAAACAGAAGAATCACAACTTTGCATACATTGATGCAAAGTTCATGTAATCACTTAGGCACATGATCACTTAGCCATTTTCCAAGGCCGGTGTGATCATTCAGTGCCACACAGTGAAAACCTCCATTGCATTTATATCTTATTATAGTTATGTAGGCTGCCAATTTAAATAATACAAGCATAGAATAAGTCAATATTTTTTATAATAAAACTTAACAAAGAATGAGTCAATGATTTAAAGTTAATTTGGACTATCTGCAGAGGAACTCAATTGATCACCTCAATAGCCAAATATGAGCACCTGGTAGAAAGAGGTGGTTGCGCACCCATGATATAAAAGATGCCAGTTTGAATTAAAAAAATTACTTACATGAATCACATTTACTGTAACTGATGGTTGTATTCAAGGTTCATTTGAAAAAGTCAATAAATAAATGTTGTAAGAACAGTTTTATTTTATTTTTCTGCTGCAGCTTTCCTGGACCAAGGAAAGAATTCCAAGCTCACACCAATGGGAGGAAATCAGCCAAACGGGCAGGAAATAGTGCACTTCCCCAACACACAACACAGAGCTCTGATTGGACACTGCTCTTCATCACTATGGTTACAGGAAACTGGTCAAGGATGTCTTTGGTGGGAGTCTGGATATAGTAGGTTGGAACACAACCCTCCACCCTCTGACTCAGGCCCTCATGCACACACACACATACAGTACACATACAGTACAAGCACACATGCGCTATGCCCTCCCAGCCCTAACTCACAAACAGATACATGCACATGTTTAGGCGAGCGCACACATGTTTAGGCGTGCGCACACATGCGCGCGCGCGCACACACACACACACACGCACACACACACACGAGCACACACACACAGACATTTTTTTTTTTTTTTTTTTTTTTTATCCCGCGATTTTTGTAACCCATTTTTTTCACCCGGTGCCAATTTCCTAAGTGATCCTGGGCGCTACACCAGCCCTACACCAGTCCCCCACAGTAGGGAGGCCAGGGCCGAGCTCATGCTTCCTTCAGGCATGAGAGTCAACTGACCTTCTTGTCACCTGACAGGGGGGAGTTTCCCTGGTAGGACGTAGCGCGTGGAAGGAACACAGTGACCAGGATTACTACATGTTTTTGTGAGGGTATTAACTACCCTAGGAGACACGGGGAGAACATGCAAACTCCACACAGAGTAGGCCCTTTCGCCAACCGCACCTAGGGTATGGGCGCTGATGATGCGGAGGAGAAGACACGTCCCCAGCGCCCACAGCGTCCCCGGCGGGAATCGAACCCAGGACCTTCTAGCTGTGAGGCGACAGCGCTACCGACTGCGCCACCGTGCCCCCTGTCACACAGACATTTTTTATTGTAATATGGATTAGTCAGTGGCAAAATCAGAAACAAGGTCAGAAAAAATAGCAAAATGTGTTGTGAGCTTATATATCTGCTATTTTTGCTAATTTTATCAAAGACTAAGGACATTCTCTCTATGATTTCAGTTATTTTAGTTATTTTTGCAACCGACTTCCCCCTTGGCACATCACGCCCATGGGTCCTCGCTGATACGCACACCGAGTTTGAAGTCGGTCAGTCCCATATATGGGCATGCCCATATATGGACATAGCGGCCGGATCGGCGGTTCTGGACAGCTGGATCTTCATATATGCCTATATGGGTGTACTGTATCAGTTGGAGCAGCAGTTCAAATAGCTTTTGCCGAGGTGGCCTGTAAGTTTCAGTGACATCATCACGCGACGACATCACAACATGCCCTTTAAAATGAACGTCGAATAAGCAAAACTGCAGTTAGAACGTTTCAAGGCAATTGGTTATTCTAACTAAGTGGCTAAGTTATTTCTTGTCTGTGACCTATAGATCAAACGGTCCCAGGACACTGAGAGGAGAGGGAGAGAAAAAGACGACAACATTCTTATCATCATGGCACTGGGCGCATGCGGCAAGCTATCCAAATGGATCCTCCTCATTCTCAACACTGTGTTGCTTTTGGTAGGGTGTGCCATGTTGACTCTTGGCTTGTGGCTGAGATTACGCGATGTCACCCAAGGCTTTTTTGAAGGTCTCAACAACACAAGTGCATTTGTCAGTGTTGTGATTGTACTGATTACACTGGGTTCAGTGTTGCTGGACGTGGTTGTCTTTGGAGCCGTTAGTGCCTACAAGGAGAATCGATGCGCCCTGCATTTGTTCGCAGTTCTGCAGGCCCTCCTGGCTGGGTCAGTGGTAGTACTCGGAGTGCTCGCCTACTTCAAAAGGGATGAGGTTAAGGAAGATATGCTTGAGTTCTACAGCACCATATATGCTCTGTACATTCTGAACGAGAAGGACCCAGCCCTTTCTGTCACTTTCACGCTCCTCCACAGTGTGTTTCGTTGCTGTGGCTTGATGGGGGGCATGTTGGAATTGAATGAGGTTAAACAGACATGCCCCAAACCAAGCGGGATATGGGAGATCCTGCCTGCCTGCCCTGCAGCCATTGCAAGTGCCATCGAGAGCAAAGCGCCGGTGGTCATGGGCATCTTCCTCGGAACTGGAGCTCTTCTGCTCACGGCCCTGATGTGCACCGTTATACTCATCAGAAAGATCAAGAAAGGGCCTCGGAGTCGGGAGGCGCCGTGATAATCCACTGCGCTGCATGTGGCACATCACGCCCATGGGTCAGTATAGGATACAACAGCAGTGACAACACATAAATGTGTGTGGGGAGGGATTCATTGCTATAATGATTCAAATGAGTGAAAAGGGGGTAAAAAAAAAGAAAGATCTAGAAAGTCCAGCAGCCAGCCACTGAGGATGAGCCATGATTTCCCAGAGACCCATAGACACAGCGCAAACTGCACTGGTGGCCTGGGCGTTGAGTGAAAATAAAGATGCCAACCATAACACTTTCACAGACTGGCTTTTTTGGAGTCATTTTGACATAGCCTGTATGGACAGCTTGTTATCGGCAAGACGAAGCCCCTACAATGCCACACCATTATTAGCTAATACGTTTATAACAATACCTTCCGCTAATAAGCTGAATGTCAAAACGAATTAAAACGTTTTTTTTTTGCAAGGTCGAAAGGGCGGCAGGCGGAAATTACGTTTTCGCCCCTGACCTTCTGTCTGTCTGTCTGTGAGCAGCAAACCTTGGACACCACTGAACTGATGGGTGTTACACTTTGCATGCACAGCCACACCCCCCGTAGACCACCACCCAGATAATTTTTCTTCAAACCGGCCTCACCGCGCTTTAACAGGCCACTCTTCACGTTTCGGACACAACTCCCCATATAGGCCAGGGAGTGACCCGTATTCATAGGCCACGGGTCTGCCCCCACAGCTGCATCCATCCTTGGAAGTCCTTGAGAAACGTTGTCAGGGCACCTGTTGTACCCGTCTGTCTGTGTGCTTTTTTTTTGCCCATGTATGGAGATCTCTGTATCTGTCTGTATGTGACCCTTTTATGCCCAAAGATTGAGTTCCAGGCCAGTCTATGATGTCCAATGATATCATATTGATGACATCAGGGTACTCCATGCATGGGGATTTGCGTCCGACCAACTTCCCACTTGCCGCATCTCTTTGGGTCCTCTGCAATACGCACACCGAGTTTGAAACCGGTTATTCGGGCAGTTCTCGAGTTACACAGGGGGACTCAATCACTCACACACACAGATTTTGTGTATTTCTAGGATTTGGCAAAAAAAAATAACTAAGGAAAAAAAGAAATACGGGTTTGCGATGCCACGCGTTATGACCTTGTTGATTGCCTATTTATTTTATTTGCCTTACAACAAAGTAGTATTTAACAAATCGAACACTGATTATTCTTATTGTATGTATTAAGTCTTTGTGCATTATGTTTATATCAAATATGCTGGTAGAGAGAATCACTTGATGAACAATCAACACAGAGGGCGCCAGTGAATAGAGACTTGATGGGCAAGTCGAGTACAAAAGTGCATCATTGAAGACACTTGATGGCAATCATCAGCTGGCCTGGATGGAAATTGGTGTCGCTTTTGATGTGTCCCTGTTGGAAAGAAACACTGAACACCACTTGGTAGCTGAACCTCAGCCCAACCGCATGCACACAACCACACACAACACAACACACACAAAATGCTGCACAGACACAAGAACAACACACAGCGAGTGGCTCCGCCGAGCAGCACCCTCTGGCCTCGCATGTCAACTAGCACACCATCCGTGTTCCAAACCGATAGGGATGGAATCAAATGCATTTTGAAATGTTTAATTGATATGAATGTATTTATGGTTCTCCAACCTTCTGTGCTTTAGTAAGGTAGTTGTGATTGTTCATTGTTCACCTACATTATAATTTTTTTATCTACGCCAGGCCAAAAAGGCGGAAGGCGGAAATGTTTTCGCCCCTGTCCGTCCGTCCTGTCTGTCTGTAAGAAGAAAACCTCGGACACCACTGAACTGATAGGCGTTACACTGTGCATGCACAGTCACACTCCCAGTAGACCACCATCCGGATTTTCTTTTCAAGTCTTCAAATGTAACAGGCCACTCTTCACGTTTTGGCCTATAACTCTTGAACCATACTATCAACATTGTTTTCCCCTGGAGTCCTTGGACACAACTCCCCATATAGGCCAGGGAGAGTGACCTGTATTCATAGGCCACAGTCTGAGCCCCACACCCCACAGCTGCTGCACACAAACACAAATGACACACACAACACACAACCACACACTGAACGCTGCACAGACACAAGAACGACACACAGCGAGTGGCTCCCCCGAGCATCACCCAAATGGCCTTGCATGTCAACTAGGACATCATCCGAGTACAAAAACCGATAGGGATGGAATCGTTTATAATGTATTTTGAATGTTTAATTAAATATGTTTAATTTATATATGTTTATGGTTCTCCAACCTTCTGTGCTTGAATAAGGTAGTTGTGATTGTTCACTGCTGACTGTGTGTTTTGGGTTTTCTCAACGTAAGGCGAACCTACGGACAGCAAAAGCACTGTTGAAACTACCATGAATGTGGCAGAATTTCAGTTTTCTGCCTTTATTTGAACCCTAGCCCTCAGCACCCTGCCTTTGTTACCTCTATCCCTCATGAACTTTGATGTTTTTGTTTCAGCGGAATAGTGACTGTCTGGCTGGTGTCAATCAGCGCTTCATAACAAACTCAGGAACGACACGTGCAGCGACACACGACACACAGTTAACAGCCTTTTATTAGCCTCTGACCAAATTATTCCTGTACGACAGTTTAATCGTCTTTATAGTTCCCAGGCTGATTTACATATCGTCACCGTCGGGTGGAAACCTCATATCTCCGAAACTGTAATGAAAAAAAAAAAACGTGTCGCATTGCGACATGATGAAGTCAGGCAAAAACAAACAACATAGAAAGTTAGAATATACATCTGCACCAGCAAGGACCGGGAATCTCCACAGAGGGTCACCAAGACACATAGAAAAAGTAGCAGATCTACAAGCTCACAACGCGTCGTGATGCGACGCGTTGTGAGTTTGTAGATCGGCTATTTTCAAATAGCCTAGGTATAGAATAGGGCTAAAGTGGTTCATGTTTGTTTTATAATATAAAAATGTATATCTGCAAAGTAACTAGTAAAGTTTTCAAATAATTGTAGTGGTAAAAGTACAATATTTGCTTCTGAGATGTAGTGGAGTAAGTAAAAGTACTGAAAATTGGAAATACTTCAGTGAAGTAAAAATACCTCAAAACTGTACTTAAGTATAGTACTTGAGTAAATGTACTTAGTTGCATTACACCACTGCATACAAGACTGAACAAATGTGACTGACACACA
>NC_137624.1:11577075-11624575 GCF_963280865.1 Gymnoscopelus braueri
TGAAACCATTTCTTCCAACAAATTAAGCCTTGGTTGTGCGGCGGTGTCACACACCAAAAATAGACTATCTTTAAGCTCACCACGTGTCGCAGCAGGACGTGTTGTGAGCTTGTAGATCGTCTCTTTTCGGCGCGCGACACGATGCTCAACCAAATATACACGAGGCATTTAGGAGCTTAATGTGAGAAGGATGTAGGAACCTCAAGGGATATTAGGTCTGAATGGGTGGTGGCATGACAATGGGAAGTATCCAGTGGTGGAAAAAGTACTCACATTTTTTACTTGAGTAAAAGTATCAACGCTGCAATGTAGAAGTACTCTGTTACAAGTAAAAGTCCGGAATTCAAAATGTACTCGAGTGAAAGTACAAAAGTATTGGTATCAAAACGTACTTAAAGTACCAAAAGTAAAAGTACTCGTTATGCAGAAATCTTCCATTTCATGTTTTCAAAATGTATAAAATCATTTGAAAACAGCAGACCTACAAGACACGTTGTGAGCTTGTAGATCAGCTATTTTCAAATAGCCAAAGTCTGTATAGGGCTGAAGTGGTTAATGTATGTTTTGTAATAATAATCAAAATCTACAAGGTAACTTGTAACTAAAGTTGTCCAAACATTGCAGTGGAGTAAAAGTACAATATTTGCCTCTGAGATGTAGTGGAGTAGAAGTAAAAGTATTGAAGATTGGAAATACTCCAGTAAAGTAAAAGTACCTCAAAATGGTACTTAAGTACAATACTTGAGTAAATGTACTTCTACCTATGGGTTCTGGCATGAGTGCTAAACGAGATTATACTTTGTTGATCCCAGAGGGGAAATTCAAGCATTTCAGGATATAAGGATTGGGTTATTGCTCACAATGAAAGTATAGTCTCTACCTCTAATCAATACATAATATACATCATGGCATGTCCATTTATCCAGTACAATGTAATACCATTAATATACAGTAACAAACAGTGTAAGATTTTGGTGACACGTGCTTGTAGCTATATGTGCACATAGGGCTAACCAGAATAGAAACAAATGAGATCATGAAATCTAATAAAATCTTCTTATACATTAAGCCTAATTTCTACTTACTTACAAAAATCAATATCATAACCAATACACCAATATACTAATGGCAGTGCTCAAAACATCAACAACAACACATGAACCATATATCGTTGCTGTGCGGCAGAAACCAGCTAACTCCATTTAGACGCTTTTGCATTTTTTTCCCCATAAATCAGTGCTATTGAACACCCTTTACGTCTGTGTGTTGATTAAAAAAAATATTGAACCAATGAAAAGTATTAAAAAGTGCTTCTGGCAAAACCAGCTAACTACATTGGATCCTCAAACTTTCTGCTAAACCAGCTAAGTCTAACAAAGGGGGGTGGAGTTAGCTGGTTTAGCTGACTCCAGCTTTCACCCCCTTTTGACCTCCAACCTCAATGTGAGCTTGGAGGTCCATTTAGCGGTTCTTATCAATGATGAACAAAACCTCCTAACTACACTTTTTGTTTTGTTTTTGTCATTTCCTGAAAAATGAACATTTAGTTAGCTGGTTCCTGCCAGACAGCAGAGATATATACTTAGTTGACTCAGGTCCCCTAGGAGTCTATACTTGGTCCCATCCTTTTTTTCCTCTTTTCTTTTTCTCTTTTCTTTTCTCTGTAGGCCTATCTGTTAATTTTTTACTTCTTTTGTTTTATGCATCCTGATCATTTTATAAGAGTGTTTCCTTTGCTTGATGTTCTGTGTAAAGCACATTGAATTGCCTGTTAAAATGTGCTACAGTATACAAATAAAACTGCCTTGCCTTGCCCTGCCTCTACACCAAATCTTCTCGCTGTACTGTTGTGACGCAATGTGAGCTTGTAGATCAGCTATTTTCACTAAATGTTCCCCTATTGTGACGTGCCCAGAATAGGGATGCCACAGTCTGTGTGCCTAAGCATCTGGCATCTGTGTAGTGGTTATTCCTGCTGTCAATGTATTCTTCCCACAGACATTTACAGTGGCATGCCCCTCCCTCCCCTTCATCTATTTAGCAAACTAATGCAGGGCTGCCGATTAATTAGACAAACATTTGGGAGCAGAGGGAGTTTGCCCCTGCAAGGTCAGTGAACGATGAGCGGTCTGTCATTTGCAGGCGAGGTGTTCATCTAAACCTCAGCCTGCAGACAATTATCAATTGTATAATGACTTTGACACTTATATAATAGTCTGATTATGATCTATGTAAGCCACTGCTCTCAACGTGGGTTCCGGGGACACATAGAGGCCCTTAAGGGGTCCGAGGGGGCCCCAGTTAAATTATTGACAGTTAAAGGTAGGGTATGTGATTTTCTTTGGTTAAAATAAGTGTTAAATAGCTCTATTTTCTGATAGTGCTCATTGCTGTAGTGTTTGTTCAGGAGCCTCCATGATGCGCAGTCTGCGTAGCTAGTTCAGGCAGTCAACTCAAGGCAGAGCCCCAACCTGAACAGGTGACTCTTCTCCTGATCGGGGCGGTTATTTAAACTTCTCTGCCTACCTGTTCATTCTGGCGTCTCTCTCTGGCTGTGCTGCCGTGCTGCTGTTGCTCTCCTCTGCTGTCATCGCTGTCTCCTGCCGTCTCATCGGCTGTCTGTCGCTTACCTCGTCTGTCTGCTGCTGCCCATGAAGCTTCTCAATCCCACCGCTTCCCCGACATCCACCTGTAGGCTCTGTTTCTAGATTCCCATGTTACATGCCAAATTCTATTTAGCATGTAACATTTATTAAAATGTTCATGCTTACAGGGAATGACTAGATAGGCTACATAGCCCTGACGCCAAACTATGCTTCATATATCTATGCTTAATTATGCTAAAAATATATATATTCTAAATTCAATCCAAGAGTTGTCTGACTGAAATGTCTCTCCAGCTCTTTATTAAACAGAAAATGCATTTTCAGGTCAGGATGCTAATTTTATCCAATCAGGATAGAGAACTCAGACAGGATACAGGTTAAACAAGTGAAATTGGAAGTGATGACACAGAAATGAGCTGAACAAAATTGGAACTGGAACACTATTCACCTGTTTCCTAGGCTGTGTGTTTTCCACTTCCTGTCGATTTGATCCAATGAAACTGGTCAGATGACCAATGATATCCAATGAAATCGACAGGAAGGTGAAAACACACAGCCTAGGAAACAGGTGAATACAAATGAAGCTGATAAATGGGTACTCTCTCCTGATTGGTATTTTCTGTTTATTAAAGAGCTGGAGAGACAGGGAGACTCCTACTGAACAAACACTCTATAGCAATTACTATCAGAATATAGTGCTTTAACCTTTTTTGGTTTAAAACTTTTGTTTTAACCAAAATATATCACTTACTCTACCTTTAATAGGAACCAAATGGACCATATGGTTCATTTGGAACCCATAAGTATCTAACTGGGGTCCCAGTGATTAAAAAAATAATCTGCATATCAAACTGGGGGACCTTGAAATTAAAAAGGTTGAGAATCACTGATCTAAGCCAAAGCAATCAGTGAAGCATTTTCTAGATGATCAACATTATGAAGATCAACATTGTTAATATCCACCAATTTGAGACTGTACAAACATAACCAAAACCATTTACATGTCCATTTGTACACCTTCAGAGTTTACAAATTAATCCCTGATGAAAGTCAAACTAATATCTGAAGAGTGTGTGGAGGTTTTTGCTTCTACACCCTCAAAGTGAAATAAGAGCTTGTAAGTAGTGCATTGATCAAAGACAGAGCCCTGTGTTAGATCACTAATACGTCAAGTGTCTAAGAGTGTAAACACTGAACTGTCAGAGTCTATTTTGCTCTGTATTCATTTCTCGTTAGTTTAACTGTATGCCCAGTTGGCCACTAGTTGCTACTTTAATTTCATTTCTTTAACATTTTGGGTTAATAAATATATGCAGTAATATTAAAAGCAGACTGACAACGATGTGTTTGTGCCTGTTACAGTTTCAGCCATTGGTTCTCCTGTTCTGTAGGTAAATTACTGCCCTTGCACCCACTGAGATTAATTCCAGCAAAGTGGTTTCAGGTTTTCTTGTGAGTGTTTTAACCACAGGTACATTAACAGAGATGCTGCTTCTTCGTGATTTATGTACAAATCATCTTGAATGAGAGAGAGAGAGAGAGAGAGAGAGAGAGAGAGGGAGAGAGAGAGAGAGAGAGAGAGAGAGAGAGAGAGAGAGAGAGAGAGAGAGAGAGAGAGAGAGAGAGAGAGAGACTCTAAATAAGGTGCTGTTCTCATCTAGTCTTCGCCTAACAGATGGTTGAATTATACTGCCCCCTGCTGGATGAATGGGATTATATTCTGTGTTTACAGTGGTTAAAGGGATATTTCACTTTCAAAAAAACTTTTGGTCATTTTATCGTCTACTCAGGCTTTTGTGAGCCCTCCAGACCTTTTTTAAGTTGCTTGATTCAGTATTTAGATATTTGATATTCATTTTATCAGACACGCCCCCTTCCTATACAAACCCATTATAACTTCAAACTCAATTTTTAACATGTTAGATTTATCAAAAACACCCGTCCTTGGTTCTGGTGACTCACCCTGCCCTCCTAATACGCGAGGGGGCCGTGTTTTTTCGATTACTTTTTCCATTTATTTTTAATATTTATTTTTTTAAATGAAAAAAAAATGAATACAATAACAAAATATATATAAAATAAATGAAAAAGGTAATCGAAAAAACAAGGCCCCCTCACGTATTAGGAGGGCAGGGTGAGTCAGCAGAACCAAGGATGGGTGTTTTTGATGAATCTAACGGGTTAAAAATTGAGTTTGAAGTTATAATGGGTTTGTATAGGAAGGGGGCGTGTCTGATGAAATGATTATCAAATATCTAAATACTAAATCAAGCAACTTAAAAACGGTCTGGGGGGGTTCACAACGATAAAATGACCCAAAGTTTTTTTGAAAGTGAAATATCCCTTTAATAGGGAAATAATTAGTCAATTACAGGGTAGGCCTATTAGCCTAATCTATTAAATGGAAAATTAAGTTTCTTGTGAATGCCATAATTGTAGCCATAATTGTAGTAGCCTAAATTCTCAGACACGTCGAACTATTAGGCTATTATTGAAATGTGGTCATCATGATACAATGAATGATAGGCAACTATGATACAACAGCGACAGTCAGTGGACAAACATAAGCACAAACATAACACACAATAAGCTACTTCAGTTGGATACAGGATAGGTGGGCACTATAGGGACATCTGGGTCACCTCGATGTAATTTGTCCAAAATGTATATATATTTATATATTTGAAAAATGGTAAAGTATACATGATGTAAACATGCACGGTTCATCATTATGTGACTTAATTTTATGCCCCAACATGACTGGATATACAGGTTTTGTATTCATTTGTAGGAAGGAAGTGTAGAAATATTAGAAAAAATATATACTTTTTTCCGCAAATATATATATATTTGTTTTAACATTTTGGACAAAATAGCTAATTTTACATTGGGGTGCCCAGATCATGTGCCCACCTATCCTGTTACCCAGTTTACCCATGACCTGAATTATAGTCTTGTGGGTGAATAGCATAACAAGCTTAGTCTTTCAAAACAGATTATTATTATTTGAAATGTATTCCACTCACAGCAGCTTCGAGTTCCTTTGAGTTCACACATAAAGCGAGGACCTGGGCACAGTGGGCTGGTGGTCACACATCATGTGAGCACAGTCTTCAAAGCGATGCTCGATCCGCAGGCTGAAGAGGTTAGACATGGACTCCAGTCAGAGACTACTATGGGCAACTTCTACCGGATGTGTCACTGCCTGCCTGGTATGGAACTATAGGCCAGTGGTTCTCAAACTTTCAAATGTCAAGGTCTCCCCTTAACCCTGACAGTGAACCAAATGTATACTTGTCAGAGTTACAGACTTGTAAGAGCCAATTTAGACCCCCCTAAAAAGGAACCCAGAGAGTCCCTGGAATCCACTTTGTAATTTAAAACTGATAAAAAAAAACAGCACATCACCAGCACTGAGCTACATTACATTAGCCTACAATAATTTAGCAGACATCACCAGCACTGAGCTACCAGCCATGCAGCACCCAGAGGAGTAGGCCTACTAAAGGGAATAGAGTAAAACCCGACCTACTCAATGGGCTGGTCACTCATCACATGAATAGCTTGATCTTATCACGTGGTTCATATATCGCGCGTGCTTCATCAACATCATGATCAACGCCCATTAGTCTTATGATGATGGGTGTTGGAACTACACAGTGTTTGGAAGTGGAACTATTGCCACCCCCAGCCCACCACACCACCACCACCACCACCCCGCGACGTTTTATCATATATCATAGAATATTATTCAGTATTATATGCATATTATTTTAATGGACAGTTCTGACAAAGTTAGGGTTCAAATATATCATAACATATATAGGCCTATAACAAGTCCGTTTGATGTTGCAACTTGCAACACAAGAACCTTTAATGGACAGTTGACTGATCCTCATTCACACAATTGTGTGAATGAGGATCAGTCAACTGCCCATTAATGCACTGTATATGGCATTGGACATTAACTCACCTTTTTGATATTTTCACACCTCATCAAAATCAAAAGGTAGGCCTACATCAAAAAGGAACCCGTCTTTGTAGTTTGCGTTCATAATATCCTTCTGGAAGTGAACAATATTAGCCTGTCTGTCTGTCTGTCTGTCTGTGTGTGTCTGTGTGTGTGTGTGTGTGTGTGTGTGTGTGTGTGTGTGTGTGTGTGTGTGTGTGTGTGTGTGTGTGTGTGTGTGTGTGTGTGTGTGTGTGTGTGTGTGTGTGCGTGCGTGCGTGCGTGCGTGCGTGTCGCAACTGTCAGCTCAGCTCTGACAGATCCTATTCCCAGCCAGCACACTAGACTAGACTCATACAAATTGTAACAACAGGTGCTGCCCATGCAGATTCCGTTCACATTTTTTTGTAGTCCAATGCCATTTATTTTACTAACTGTCACAATGACTCACTGGGATTTTGCACTCGCTCCTTCTGCACTGTTGAGAAGCTTGAAGTTCATAGGCTACTGGTGCTGTTGCCAGCCTAAATTTGTGACAGTAACAACCTCGAACCTTGAACTTGAAAAGACCATGGGAATAAAATAGCATAAAACATGAACCAATTTAAGACACGGAACGGGATCTAGCCCATTTCTTAAAGGGACACTGTGCTGTGGCCTACTGTTTAATGTAGCCTATTTGGCACGGGCATAGGACTAGACATGAATTTCTGTGCCAGATGTAGACACATCTTATTTTACTCTAATGCTAGGATGATGTTGAAAGGTAGGCTAAAAACGATTTGAGAGAGAGAGAGAGAGAGAGAGAGAGAGAGAGAGAGAGAGAGAGAGAGAGAGAGAGAGAGAGATTCAGTAGGCCAATAGGCTATAACATTATAAAATACAGGCACATAAAACAGGTAGGCCTACTGTAGATCACATAAAGTAAACACAACACAATGCCGGTCCGGGGACCCCCATGTAAACTTCTCTTGTGAGGGTACCTGGCATAAAATCTTTTTAGATGAGGGTCCGTGCCAAATGTATATATTAATTTGAGAGTTCTTTAGCCAACATGAAAATGTTTGAGAACTAGGCCTATAAGTAGCTGGCAATGACCAAATAAAAGGCTTATAATGAGTGCAAATGACAGTTCCTAATCAACCAAAGCACTTGTCTCTATCTAGGCTATATAATTAAATGAATTTTATTGGATATCAAAATGATAAGATAATGGTTATACATTGATTGATCAATTGCTAGTCCAGTTTCATCCACTTTAATCTATTAAGCTATATGTAAGAGCCTATATTCTTTCATCCTAATCAAACAAAACCAATTAAACCACAATAATATAGGGTTCAAATATAACAAGTCCGTTTGATGTCGCAAAACGAAAGATCTTTTAATGGACCGTTCTGACTGATCCTCATTCACACACAATGCACTGTATGGAAGGCATTGCATATTTTAACTCACCTTTTGATATTTTCACACCTCATCAAAATCAAAAGGTACATCAAAAGGAATCAGTCTTTGTAGTTTGCGTTCAGAATATCATTCTGATTTGGACAGAAGTGAACAATATTAGCCTATTTCAATTTGTTTATTTTATTACATATAACATTCGCTTTTGGGTAAACAGATTGTTGCTGTATAAATTAAGTTACATGCTGTCATTTAGGCTATATATTTTGTGCGTGTGTGACGTGTGTGTGTCCACGAGTCAAACAGCCTTTGACTTTAAAATAATATCACAGAGTTTTCCTTTAAGATGTTGCCTGTTGAAACAATATGAAATTCTCAATCAGTTAAACGAGTTATTACATTGATGCTTAAGTTTCCACACACAAACTAAACAAAACACAACACAGTTTATTAAATTGTATTCATTAGCCTACTCTTGACGACATGCCTCGTCTATATTACATTTATTAGATGTGCTGTGCCGTTTCCAATCAGATATCTCCAATCAAATCTAAGCCATTATGGACAGTTTAAACTTTAAAACATGCCAAGACTTGCCTAACTGAATAGGCTTGAGAGAAAATTTAAGCGAACATCCTACAATATGAAGATTGACATATGTTTACGATTAGTCTGCATTATGGTTATGATGTAATGATAAAATGATATAGCTACAATGATAAGGCGAAAAGAAAGTCTCATAAAAATGGTAATTGCCGAAAAAAAAAATAATCCCACGAGAGAAGATGCTGTGAAAAATTATGTCAATTATTAGTCCCATTAGAAAAGTCAACATCTATTTTGTTGCATTAGCAAATGGGCTCGTATAATTAGTTCAGGAGGAATTGGTTTTCCAAATTCATGATTAACTCCTGGGTTGGTCCGCAATTAATCAGTGCTTTGTGTCCAGGTATAATCTGCTTAACTAATATTATTGTCATGTGTCCTTATCAAAGGGATCCCTAATATACGCAACAACAACAATCAGCAGTATTAGAGTTTTCACACATCTCCGATGGCCGATTGGTTTCGATACGAACGACCCTTTGAGGTCTATCTGCGCCCCACGGATCACACGGCCACTTCAAAGGCCCGTGGCTTTGACAGAAGTCCCAAAGTGATGGGCTTATATAAGGTAGGGTTCACCTCTATGAATCCAGCACACAGCATCAGTCCAGACCAGACAGAGACAAGGCAAGGACCTCTCTCTCTCTCTTCCATTTCAACCACCTGTCAATCGCAAGAAGGAATTTGGGAATACTTTGGATCATTGCTTGTGCCTAGACTACTATTTGGATCTAACTACAACTATTTGGAATAATGGCAGGACCGACTTCATGGGCTTTCCTCTGTGTGCTTCTGGTGACTCTGGTGTGTCTTCCTCCCGGCACAGAGACCTCCCCGAGGAGCCAGCAGGACGCCCTTCTCCATAGGATGCGGGGCCTCTCTCGGCCCGGCGCCGCCAGACGGCCCGTGCAGCAGCAACAGTCCCAGGGCGGCCTGCCCATGTACATGATGCAGCTCTACCGGACCCTGCTGCAAGACGACAGGGCCTCTGCCGCCAGCGCCAGCCGGACGAGAAGCGAGGATAACCCGCGTCTGCATCACGCCGACTCTGTGATCAGCCTCGTTGCTGAAAGTAAGTAAATTATTAATGTGTTCAGGTGTCATGTTTAGAATTATTTTGAGCATATATTATATAGGTCCTTATAATTTAGTTTAATTAATAATTAATTAATAATAACTGTAAGTTATGTCATCCATTTTACGAATCTTAGCCTATACTTTAAAGTGGAACAATCCACTCTAAGACAATATGAGGCCTGATTTCACTCATCAATTTGCCCATCATCACATTGATGTAGCCTATCTCATTATGGTGCAAATGCTATAATTTGCTATAATTTTTTGTTCATAAATATGGGCAGCAGACTAATTTATTCTTCTTCTCTTCATAAGGTTGTCAACAGAATGGCGAGAGATGGTCAGTCACCTTTGACATGTCTACCATCGCCGCCAGCGAGGCGGTCCAGCTGTCTGAGCTTCGCATCCGCCTGCCCGCCTTCAGCCGGTCCGCCCACGCCACCGTGGACATCTATCACTCCCAGAGAGGCCAGGAGCAGAGGCAGTTCCTGGGCCGCTCCATCGCCAAACCCAGCTCCATGACCTCCCCTTCCTCCTGGAAGGTGATCGACGTCACCGGGCTGCTCCTCAGCTGGCTGGGGCAGGGTAACCCCGCGCCGAGACCACAAGAGGGCGTCCCGGAGGAGAGAGAAGACAATGAGGGGGTTCAGGAAGAGGTGGAGCACCTCACAGCCGACCGGGTCATGATGGTAGTCTTCTCGAAGGAGAGCCAGAGCCTGAGAGGTCAGCGAGCCACCACCCTCATCCACACGGCGGAGCAGTCCAAATACGTCACCCAGGACAGGGAGGCGGGGGCTGGATCTGAGGAAAAGCTTGGGCCTCGGAGAACCAAGAGGCACGGCCACCACAGCCAGGAAAAAGAAAGAGTAGCCGGCGCAGCTCCTGTAGAATCCCCTGCAGAGAAGGAAAAGAGTGAGGGACCTCTCTGCAGGAAAGTGGACATGTGGGTGGACTTTGACAAACTGGGCTGGAGCGAGTGGATTGTGTACCCCAAGCGCTACAACGCCTACCGCTGTGAGGGCAGCTGTCCTTCACCAGTCGATGAGACCTTCACACCGACTAACCACGCATACATGCAGGTAAGATTGTTGAAGAGTGCAATGTTGCTGTTTTAAACTTTTGGTTCACTGTAATTATTTCTACCATAATCTATATAATGTGGATGTTGATTGTAACCCAGTTTCTTCCTCTCTTTCTCCCTCTCCAGAGTCTTCTGAAGCTTCATCATCCAGACAAGGTCCCATGCCCATCCTGTGTGCCAACCCGCCTGGAACCACTGTCCATGCTGTACTTTGAGAATGGAAAGATGGTGATGAGGCACCACGAGGACATGGTGGTGCAAGAGTGTGGCTGTCATTGAGAAGGGATCTTATGCCCTTGTAAAGCCACTAACTAGGCCTATACCTATAGGTCTACAGAGAACTGTGTCTGCCAGCTAACCCATAGCCTGATTGTGGTCTGAAGCCACATGCTTCAGGCTGCAGGCTTATGGAGCTTGGGAGTCACTGAGCCACTCGGGGCCCAACATGGAAGTACATGCACTTTACAAAGATGGCCAGCGTGACACCAGGCTAGAACTGATCACTGTCTGCAACAGGGCAGGATGAACCCTATGCTGGACACTGGGCTTTGGATTCAGGATATAGCAGGGAACAAATATCACCGGTGTTAAATTGTGACAACAAACAAATAATACTTATGGGCAGTTCTCCCACTGAATGTATTTATGCCTGAATGTATTTATGCCATGTTAGATAACACTGCTCCTTAGGATTCTTCTGGGTTTTGATCAGGTCAAACATGGTCAAATATTAAGATGATGTTTGAGACGTCAGGAAGCGACCCCTAAGGTGATAGATACAGACACCAACAAGACAAGATGCACTAAAGGAAAGCTGTGGTCAAAATGACCAGACTCCTGTAATTTTTTGTGCGTGTCTCCATAAGGTTTGAAGACATGCCAATGACTTATGTAAATGTGAATGAACAATTGTAATATAACAAGCGCTTTATCTTTTCTTTAATGTAATGCAATTTTAACCATGAAATAAATTATTTCTTATATTGGTGTGTAATGTGTCTTGATTGCAAGTTGGGGTTAGTTCACTTAAACAAGAAATCATAAATCATAAACCACACAGACTCACACATAAAATGGTAAATGGTGCATTTATATAGTGCCTTTCAACAATGTGCATTACATCCACTTGAAACCCACTTTCTATTGTACTGCCCATATTATCATGATTTAAGAAAACATCTATTTGACAAAGTACATGTAGGTCTGTCCCTGGAGGATAATTTAGTTAAATATTTATTTGATAACCATACATTCAAAATAAATCATTCATTCATTCCACCCATTATGATATAATGATAAAATGATATAGTTACAATGATAAGGCGAAAAGAAAGTCTCATAAAAATGGTAATTGGCGAAAAAACAAATAATCCCACGAGAGAAGATGCTCTGAAAAAAATTATGTCAATTATTAGTCCCAATAGAAAAGTCAACATCTATTTTGTTGCATTAGCAAATGGGCTCGTATAATTAGTTCAGGAGGTATTGGTTTTCCAAATTTATGATTAACTCCTGGGTTGGTCCCCAATTAATCAGTGCCTTTTGTCCAGGTATAATCTGTTTATCTAATTCCAGGTATAATCTGTTTATCTAATATTATTGTCATGTGTCCTTATCAAAGGGATCCCTAATATACACAACAACAACAATCAGCGCAGTATTAGAGTTTTCACACATCTCCGATGGCCGATTGGTTTCAGTACGAACGACCCTTTGAGGTCTATCTGCGCCCCATGGATCACACGGCCACTTCAAAGGCCCGTGGCTTTGACAGAAGTCCCAAAGTGATGGGCTTATATAAGGTAGGGTACACCTCTATGAATCCAGCACACAGCATCAGTCCAGACCAGACAGAGACAAGGCAAGGACCTCTCTCTCTCTCTTCCATTTCAACCAGCATCACCTGTCAACCGCAAGAAGGAATTGGGAATACTTTGGATCATTGCTTGTGCCTAGACTACTATTTGGATCTAACTACTACTATTTGGAATAATGGCAGGACCGACTTCATGGGCTTTCCTCTATGTGCTTCTGTTGGCTCTGGTGTGTCTTCCTCCCGGCACAGAGACCTTCCCGAGGAGCCAGCAGGACGCCCTTCTCCACAGGATGCGGGGCCTCTCTCGGCCCGGCGCCGCCAGACGGCCCGTGCAGCAGCACCAGTCCCAGGGCGGCCTGCCCATGTACATGATGCAGCTCTACCGGACCCTGCTGCAAGACGACAGGGCCTCTGCCGCCAGCGCCAGCGCCAGCCGGACGAGAAGCGAGGATAACCCGCGTCTGCATCACGCCGACTCTGTGATCAGCCTTGTTGCTGAAAGTAAGTCATTTATTAATATTAATGTATTCACAGGTGTCTTGTTTAGAATTGTTTTGAGCATATATAGGGTCCTTAAATTTAGTTTAATTTAACAGAAGGAACGGTTGACTTTATGTGCGATTCAGCGAATGTTTTAGGCAGACGTTTTTTTTTATTGACCAACACTTGTACTGCATTCATTTTATGAATCTTAGCCTAGAGGAGCAATCCACCCTGAGACAATATTAGGCCTGAATCACTCATCAATTTGCTCATCATCACATTGATATAGCCTATCTCATTATGGTGCAAATGCTATAATTTGCTAAACTTTTTAGTTCATAAATATGGGCAGCAGACTAATTTATTCTTCTTCTCTTCATAAGGTTGTCAACAGAATGGCGAGAGATGGTCAGTCACCTTTGACATGTCTACCATCGCCGCCAGCGAGGCGGTCCAGCTGTCTGAGCTTCGCATCCGCCTGCCCGCCTTCAGCCGGTCCGCCCACGCCACTGTGGATATCTATCACTCCCAGAGAGGCCAGGAGCAGAGGCAGTTCCTGGGCCGCTCCATCGCCAAACCCAGCTCCATGACCTCCCCTTCCTCCTGGAAGGTGATCGACGTCACCGGGCTGCTCCTCAGCTGGCTGGGGCAGGGTAACCCCGCGCCCAGACCACAAGAGGGCGTCCCGGAGGAGAGAGAAGACGAGGAGGGGGTTCAGGAAGAGGTGGAGCACCTGACAGCCGACCGGGTCATGATGGTAGTCTTCTCGAAGCAGAGCCAGAGCCTGAGAGGTCAGCGAGCCACCACCCTCATCCACACGGCGGAGCAGTCCAAATACGTCACCCAGGACAGGGAGGCGGGGGCTGGATCTGAGGCAAAGCTTGGGCCTCGGAGAACCAAAAGGCACGGCCACCACAGCCAGGAAAAAGAAAGAGTAGCCGGCGCAGCTCCTGTCGAATCCCCCGCAGAGAAGGAAAAGAGCGAGGGACCTCTCTGCAGGAAAGTGGACATGTGGGTGGACTTTGACCAACTGGGCTGGAGCGAGTGGATCATCTATCCCAAGCGCTACAACGCCTACCGCTGTGAGGGCAGCTGTCCTTCACCAGTCGATGAGACCTTCACACCGACTAACCACGCATACATGCAGGTAAGATTGTTGAAGAGTGCAATGTTGTTGTTTTAAACTTTTGGTTCACTGTAATTATTTCTACCATAATCTATATAATGTGGATGTTGATTGTAACCCAGTTTCTTTCTCTCTTTCTCTCTCTCCAGAGTCTTCTGAAGCTTCATCATCCAGACAAGGTCCCATGCCCATCCTGTGTGCCAACCCGCCTGGAATCACTGTCCATGCTGTACTTTGAGAACGGAAAGATGGTGATGAGGCACCACGAGGGCATGGTGGTGCAAGAGTGTGGCTGTCATTGAGAAGGGATCTTATGCCCTTGTAAAGCCACTAACTAGGCCTATACCTATAGGTCTACAGAGAACTGTGTCTGCCAGCTAACCCATAGCCTGATTGTGGTCTGAAGCCACATGCTTCAGGCTGCAGGCTTATGGAGCTTGGTAGTCACTGAGCCACTCAGGGCCCAACATGGAAGTACATGCACTTTACAAAGATGGCCAGCGTGACACCAGGCTAGAACTGATCACTGTCTGCAACAGGGCAGGATGAACCCTATGCTGGACACTGGGCTTTGGATTCAGGATATAGCAGGGAACAAATATCACCAGTGTTAAATTGTGACAACAAACAAATAATACTTATGGGCAGTTTTCCCGCCACTGAATGTATTTATTATTATTTATTTATTATTTATGAATGCCATGTTAGATAACACTGCTCCTTAGGATTCTTCTGGGTTTTGATCAGGTCAAACATGGTCAAATATTAAGATGATGTTTGAGGCGTCAGGAAGCGACCCCTAAGGTGATAGATACAGACACCAACAAGACAAGATGCACTAAAGGAAAGCTGTGGTCAAAATGCCCAGACTCCTGTACATGTGTGTGTCTCCATAAGGTTTGAAGACATGCCAATGACTTATGTAAATGTGAATGAACAATTGTAATATAACAAAAGCACTTTATCTTTTCTGCAATGTAATGCAATTTTGACCATGAAATAAATTATTTCTTATATTGGTGTGTAATGTGTCTTCATTACAAGTTGGGGTTAGTTCACTTAAACAAGAAATCATAAATCATAAACCACACACACTCACACATAAAATGGTAAATGGTGCGTTTGTATAGTGCCTTTCAACAATGTGCATTACATCCACCCATTATGATATAATGATAAAATGATATAGCTACAATGATAAGGCGAAAAGAAAGTCTCATAAAAATGGTAATTGGCGAAAAAACAAATAATCCCACGAGAGATGCTGCTGTGAAAAAAATTATGTCAATTATTAGTCCCATTAAAAAAAGTCAACATCAATTTTGTTGCATTTGCAAATGGGCTCGTATAATTACTTCAGGAGGAACTGGTTTTCCAAATTCATGATTAACTCCAGTCTCCTGGGTTGGTCCCCAATTAATTAGTGCCTTGTGTCCAGGTTAGCCATGGTTCACATGCGCGTCATGGTGCCGAGTCCCCCTGGTTTATAGCGGTGTTCGATTTTTTTTACATTGCCAAGTCTCACATGTACATAAACATTCAGATTTCAAATATAAAGTGCTTACCCCCGGGCCACGGATGTTACAAGGCAATCCGGACCGCGATAAGTACCCGTATCTCCCGTATTGTTCAATAAAAAGCATTTTAATCCCATCGCCAGCTTTTTTTCTTTTTTTGGGGTAATGTATCAGAGTGCAATACACCTTTCAACCATTAGTGTCGCATGGTTGAAAGTATTTGAGATAATTTGGAGAAAATGGCTGGCGATCGGATTAAAATGCTTTTTATTGAACAATACGGGAGATACGGGTACTTATCGCGGTCCTGATCACCTTTTAACATCCGTGGCTTGGGGGTAAGGACTTTATATTTGAAATCTGAACGTTTACCTACATGTGAGAGTTGGCAATGTAAAAAAAATCGAACACCGCTATAAACCAGGGGACTCGGCACCATGACTGTCATGGTATGACAGTCATGTTTCAGGGCTATGTGCAGGTATAATCTGCTTATCTAACATTATTGTCATGTGTCCTTATCAAAGGGATCCATAATATACACAACAACAACAATCAGTGCAGTATTAGAGTTTTCACTCATCTCCGATGGCCGATTGGTTTCAATACGAACGACCCTTTGAGGTCTATCTGCGCCCCACGGATCACACGGCCACTTCAAAGGCCCGTGGCTTTGACAGAAGTCCCAAAGTGATGGGCTTATATAAGGTAGGGTTCACCTCTATGAATCCAGCACACAGCATCAGTCCAGACCAGACAGAGACAAGGCAAGGACCTCTCTCTCTCTCTTCCATTTCAACCAGCATCACCTGTCAACCGCAAGAAGGAATTGGGAATACTTTGGATCATTGCTTGTGCCTAGACTACTATTTGGATCTAACTACTACTATTTGGAATAATGGCAGGACCGACTTCATGGGCTTTCCTCTGTGTGCTTCTGGTGACTCTGGTGTGTCTTCCTCCCGGCACAGAGACCTTCCCGAGGAGCCAGCAGGACGCCCTTCTCCATAGGATGCGGGGCCTCTCTCGGCCCGGCGCCGCCAGACGGCCCGTGCAGCAGCACCAGTCCCAGGGCGGCCTGCCCATGTACATGATGCAGCTCTACCGGACCCTGCTGCAAGACGACAGGGCCTCTGCCGCCAGCGCCAGCCGGACGAGAAGCGAGGATAACCCGCGTCTGCATCACGCCGACTCTGTGATCAGCCTCGTTGCTGAAAGTAAGTACATTATTGATGTATTCAGGTGTCATGTTTAGAATTGTTTTGAGCATATACAGGGTCCTTAAATTTAGTTTAATTTAACGGAAGGAACGGTTGACTTTATGTTTGAATGTTTTAGGCAAACGTTTTTTTTTTATTGACCAACACTTGTAGGCCTACTGCAATATGCAATAACTGTAAGTTATTGCATTCATTTTACGAATCTTAGCCTACTTTAAAGTGGAGCAATCCACCCTGAGACAATATTAGGCCTGATTTTGCTTATCAATTTGCTCATCACATTGATATAGCCTATCTCATTATGGGGCAAATGCTATAATTTGCTATAATTTTTAGTTCATAAATATGGGCAGCAGACTAATTTATTCTTCTTCTCTTCATAAGGTTGTCAACAGAATGGCGAGAGATGGTCAGTCACCTTTGACATGTCTACCATCGCCGCCAGCGAGGCGGTCCAGCTGTCTGAGCTTCGCATCCGCCTGCCCGCCTTCAGCCGGTCCGCCCACGCCACCGTGGACATCTATCACTCCCAGAGAGGCCAGGAGCAGAGGCAGTTCCTGGGCCGCTCCATCGCCAAACCCAGCTCCATGACCTCCCCTTCCTCCTGGAAGGTGATCGACGTCACCGGGCTGCTCCACGGCTGGCTGGGGCAGGGTAACCCCGCGCCCAGACCACAAGAGGGCGTCCCGGAGGAGAGAGAAGACGAGGAGGGGGTTCAGGAAGAGGTGGAGCACCTCACAGCCGACCGGGTCATGATGGTAGTCTTCTCGAAGCAGAGTCAGAGTCTGAGAGGTCAGCGAGCCACCACCCTCATCCACACGGCGGAGCAGTCCAAATACGTCACCCAGGACAGGGAGGCGGGGGCTGGATCTGAGGCAAAGCTTGGGCCTCGGAGAACCAAAAGGCACGGCCACCACAGCCAGGAAAAAGTAAGAGTAGCCGGCGCAGCTCCTGTCGAATCCCCCACAGAGAAGGAAAAGAGCGAGGGACCTCTCTGCAGGAAAGTGGACATGTGGGTGGACTTTGACCAACTGGGCTGGAGCGAGTGGATCGTCTATCCCAAGCGCTACAACGCCTACCGCTGTGAGGGCAGCTGTCCTTCACCAGTCGATGAGACCTTCACACCGACTAACCACGCATACATGCAGGTAAGATTGTTGAAGAGTGCAATGTTGCTGTTTTAAACTTTTGGTTCACTGTAATTATTTCTACCATAATCTATATAATGTGGATGTTGATTGTAACCCAGTTTCTTCCTCTCTTTCTCCCTCTCCAGAGTCTTCTGAAGCTTCATCATCCAGACAAGGTCCCATGCCCATCCTGTGTGCCAACCCGCCTGGAATCACTGTCCATGCTGTATTTTGAGAACGGAAAGATGGTGATGAGGCACCACGAGGACATGGTGGTGCAAGAGTGTGGCTGTCATTGAGAAGGGATCTTATGCCCTTGTAAAGCCACTAACTAGGCCTATACCTATAGGTCTACAGAGAACTGTGTCTGCCAGCTAACCCATAGCCTGATTGTGGTCTGAAGCCACATGCTTCAGGCTGCAGGCTTATGGAGCTTGGTAGTCACTGAGCCACTCGGGGCCCAACATGGAAGTACATGCACTTTACAAAGATGGCCAGCGTGACACCAGGCTAGAACTGATCACTGTCTGCAACAGGGCAGGATGAACCCTATACTGGACACTGGGCTTTGGATTCAGGATATAGCAGGGAACAAATATCACCAGTGTTAAATTGTGACAACAAACTAATAATACTTATGGGCAGTTTTCCCGCCACTGAATGTATTTATGCCTGAATGTATTTATGCCATGTTAGATAACACTGCTCCTTAGGATTCTTCTGGGTTTTGATCAGGTCAAACATGGTCAAATATTAAGATGATGTTTGAGGCGTCAGGAAGTGACCCCTAAGGTGATAGATACAGACACCAACAAGACAAGATGCACTAAAGGAAAGCTGTGGTCAAAATGCCCAGACTCCTGTACATTTGTGTGTGTCTCCATAAGGTTTGAAGACATGCCAATGACTTATGTAAATGTTAATTGAACAATTGTAATATAACAAGCACTTTATCTTTTCTGCAATGTAATGCAATTTTGACCATGAAATAAATTATTTTTTATATTGGTGTGTAATGTGTCTTGATTACAAGTTGGGGTTAGTTCACTTAAACAAGAAATCATAAATCATAAACCACACACACTCACACATAAAATGGTAAATGGTGCATTTATATAGTGCCTTTCAACAATGTGCATTACATCCACCCATTATGATATAATGATAAAATGATATAGCTACAATGATAAGGCGAAAAGAAAGTCTTATAAAAATGGTAATTGGTGAAAAAACAAATAATCCCACGAGAGATGCTGCTGTGAAAAAATGATGTCAATTATTAGTCCCATTAAAAAAGTCAACACCAATTTTGTTGCATTAGCAAATGGGCTCGTATAATTACTTCAGGAGGAACTGGTTTTCCAAATTCATGATTAACTCCAGTCTCCTGGGTTGGTCCCCAATTAATCAGTGCCTTGTGTCCAGGTTAGCCATGGTTCACATGCGCGTCATGGTGCCGAGTCCCCCTGGTTTATAGCGGTGTTCGATTTTTTTTACATTGCCAACTCTCACATGTATATAAACATTCAGATTTGAAATATAAAGTGCTTACCCCCGGGCCACGGATGTTACAAGGCAATCCGGACCGCGATAAGTACCCGTATCTCCCGTATTGTTCAATAAAAAGCATTTTAATCCCATCGCCAGCTTTTTTTCTTTTTTTTGGTAATGTATCAGAGTGCAATACACCTTTCAACCATTAGTGTCGCATGGTTGAAAGTATTTGAGATAATTTGGAGAAAATGGCTGGCGATCGGATTAAAATGCTTTTTATTGAACAATACGGGGAGATACGGGTACTTATCGCGGTTCTGATCACCTTTTAACATCCGTGGCTTGGGGGTAAGGACTTTATATTTGAAATCTGAACGTTTATGTACATGTGAGAGACTGGCAATGTAAAAAAAAATCGAACACCGCTATAAACCAGGGGACTCGGCACCATGACTGTCATGGTATGACAGTCATGTTTCAGGGCTATGTCCAGGTATAATCTGTTTATCTAATATTATTGTCATGTGTCCTTATCAAAGGGATCCATAATATACACAACAACAACAATCAGTGCAGTATTAGAGTTTTCACACATCTCCGATGGCCGATTGGTTTCAATACGAACGACCCTTTGAGGTCTATCTGCGCCCCACGGATCACACGGTCACTTCAAAGGCCCGTGGCTTTGACAGAAGTCCCAAAGTGATGGGCTTATATAAGGTAGGGTTCACCTCTATGAATCCAGCACACAGCATCAGTCCAGACCAGACAGAGACAAGGCAAGGACCTCTCTCTCTCTCTCTTCCATTTCAACCAGCATCACCTGTCAACCGCAAGAAGGAATTGGGAATACTTTGGATCATTGCTTGTGCCTAGACTACTATTTGGATCTAACTACTACTATTTGGAATAATGGCAGGACCGACTTCATGGGCTTTCCTCTGTGTGCTTCTGGTGACTCTGGTGTGTCTTCCTCCCGGCACAGAGACCTCCCCGAGGAGCCAGCAGGACTCCCTTCTCAGCCGGACGAGAAGCGAGGATAACCCGCGTCTGCATCACGCCGACTCCGTGATCAGCCTCGTTGCTGAAAGTAAGTCAATTATTAATATTAATGTATTCACAGGTGCCTTGTTTAGAATTGTTTTGAGCATATATAGGGTCCTTAAATTTTGTTTAATTTAACGGAAGGAACGGTTGACTTTATGTGCGAATGTTTTAGGCAAACGTTTTTTTTATTGACCAACACTTGTACTGCATTCATTTTATGAATCTTAGCCTAGAGGAGCAATCCACCCTGAGACAATATTAGGCCTGAATCACTCATCAATTTGCTCATCATCACATTGATGTAGCCTATCTCATTATGGGGCAAATGCTATAATTTGCTATAATTTTTTGTTCATAAATATGGGCAGCAGACTAATTTATTCTTCTTCTCTTCATAAGGTTGTCAACAGAATGGCGAGAGATGGTCAGTCACCTTTGACATGTCTACCATCGCCGCCAGCGAGGCGGTCCAGCTGTCAGAGCTTCGCATCCGCCTGCCCGACTTCAGCCGGTCCGCCCACGCCACCGTGGACATCTATCACTCCCAGAGAGGCCAGGAGCAGAGGCAGTTCCTGGGCCGCTCCATCGCCAAACCCAGCTCCATGACCTCCCCTTCCTCCTGGAAGGTGATCGACGTCACCGGGCTGCTCCGCGGCTGGCTGGGGCAGGGTAACCCAGCGCCCAGACCACAAGAGGGCGTCCCGGAGGAGAGAGAAGACAAGGAGGGGGTTCAGGAAGAGGTGAAGCACCTCACAGCCGACCGGGTCATGATGGTAGTCTTCTCGAAGCAGAGCCAGAGCCTGAGAGGTCAGCGAGCCACCACCCTCATCCACACGGCGGAGCAGTCCAAATACGTCACCCAGGACAGGGAGGCGGGGGCTGGATCTGAGGCAAAGCTTGGGCCTCGTAGAACCAAGAGGCACGGCCACCACAGCCAGGAAAAAGAAAGAGTAGCCGGCGCAGCTCCTGTCGAATCCCCCGCAGAGAAGGAAAAGAGCGAGGGACCTCTCTGCAGGAAAGTGGACATGTGGGTGGACTTTGACCAACTGGGCTGGAGCGAGTGGATCGTCTATCCCAAGCGCTACAACGCCTACCGCTGTGAGGGCAGCTGTCCTTCACCAGTCGATGAGACCTTCACACCGACTAACCACGCATACATGCAGGTAAGATTGTTGAAGAGTGCAATGTTGCTGTTTTAAACTTTTGGTTCACTGTAATTATTTCTACCATAATCTATATAATCTGGATGTTGATTGTAACCCAGTTTCTTCCTCTCTTTCTCCCTCTCCAGAGTCTTCTGAAGCTTCATCATCCAGACAAGGTCCCATGCCCATCCTGTGTGCCAACCCGCCTGGAATCACTGTCCATGCTGTATTTTGAGAACGGAAAGATGGTGATGAGGCACCACGAGGACATGGTGGTGCAAGAGTGTGGCTGTCATTGAGAAGGGATCTTATGCCCTTGTAAAGCCACTAACTAGGCCTATACCTATAGGTCTACAGAGAACTGTGTCTGCCAGCTAACCCATAGCATGATTGTGGTCTGAAGCCACATGCTTCAGGCTGCAGGCTTATGGAGCTTGGGAGTCACTGAGCCACTCGGGGCCCAACATGGAAGTACATGTACTTTACAAAGATGGCCAGCGTGACACCAGGCTAGAACTGATCACTGTCTGCAACAGGGCAGGATGAACCCTATGCTGGACACTGGGCTTTGGATTCAGGATATAGCAGGGAACAAATATCACCAGTGTTAAATTGTGACAACAAACTAATAATACTTATGGGCAGTTTTCCCGCCACTGAATGTATTTATGCCATGTTAGATAACACTGCTCCTTAGGATTCTTCTGGGTTTTGATCAGGTCAAACATGGTCAAATATTAAGATGATGTTTGAGGCGTCAGGAAGCGACCCCTAAGGTGATAGATACAGACACCAACAAGACAAGATGCACTAAAGGAAAGCTGTGGTCAAAATGCCCAGACTCCTGTACATTTGTGTGTGTCTCCATAAGGTTTGAAGACATGCCAATGACTTATGTAAATGTTAATGAACAATTGTAATATAACAAGCACTTTATCTTTTCTGCAATGTAATGCAATTTTGACCATGAAATAAATATTTTTTTATATTGTTGTGTAATGTGTCTTGATTACAAGTTGGGGTTAGTTCACTTAAACAAGAAATCATAAATCATAAACCACACACACTCACACATAAAATGGTAAATGGTGCATTTATATAGTGCCTTTCAACAATGTGCATTACATCCACCCATTATGATATAATGATAAAATGATATAGCTACAATGATAAGGCGAAAAGAAAGTCTTGGTATGACAGTCATGTTTCAGGGCTATGTCCAGGTATAATCTGTTTATCTAATATTATTGTCATGTGTCCTTATCAAAGGGATCCATAATATACACAACAACAACAATCAGTGCAGTATTAGAGTTTTCACACATCTCCGATGGCCGATTGGTTTCAGTACGAACGACCCTTTGAGGTCTATCTGCGCCCCATGGATCACACGGCCACTTCAAAGGCCCGTGGCTTTGACAGAAGTCCCAAAGTGATGGGCTTATATAAGGTAGGGTTCACCTCTATGAATCCAGCACACAGCATCAGTCCAGACCAGACAGAGACAAGGCAAGGACCTCTCTCTCTCTCTTCCATTTCAACCACCTGTCAATCGCAAGAAGGAATTGGGAATACTTTGGATCATTGCTTGTGCCTAGACTACTATTTGGATCTAACTACTACTATTTGGAATAATGGCAGGACCGACTTCATGGGCTTTCCTCTGTGTGCTTCTGGTGACTCTGGTGTGTCTTCCTCCCGGCACAGAGACCTTCCCGAGGAGCCAGCAGGACGCCCTTCTCCACAGGATGCGGGGCCTCTCTCGGCCCGGCGCCGCCAGACGGCCCGTAAAGCAGCACCAGTCCCAGGGCGGCCTGCCCATGTACATGATGCAGCTCTACCGGACCCTGCTGCAAGACGACAGGGCCTCTGCCGCCAGCGCCAGCCGGACGAGAAGCGAGGATAACCCGCGTCTGCATCACGCCGACTCTGTGATCAGCCTCGTTGCTGAAAGTAAGTACATTATTGATGTATTCAGGTGTCATGTTTAGAATGTTATTGCATTCATTTTACGAATCTTAGCCTACTTTAAAGTGGAGCAATCCACCCTGAGACAATATTAGGCCTGATTTTGCTTATCAATTTGCTCATCACATTGATATAGCCTATCTCATTATGGGGCAAATGCTATAATTTGCTATAATTTTTAGTTCATAAATATGGGCAGCAGACTAATTTATTCTTCTTCTCTTCATAAGGTTGTCAACAGAATGGCGAGAGATGGTCAGTCACCTTTGACATGTCTACCATCGCCGCCAGCGAGGCGGTCCAGCTGTCAGAGCTTCGCATCCGCCTGCCCGACTTCAGCCGTTCCGCCCACGCCACCGTGGACATCTATCACTCCCAGAGAGGCCAGGAGCAGAGGCAGTTCCTGGGCCGCTCCATCGCCAAACCCAGCTCCATGACCTCCCCTTCCTCCTGGAAGGTGATCGACGTCACCGGGCTGCTCCGCGGCTGGCTGGGGCAGGGTAACCCCGCGCCCAGACCACAAGAGGGCGTCCCGGAGGAGAGAGAAGACAAGGAGGGGGTTCAGGAAGAGGTGAAGCACCTCACAGCCGACCGGGTCATGATGGTAGTCTTCTCGAAGCAGAGCCAGAGCCTGAGAGGTCAGCGAGCCACCACCCTCATCCACACGGCGGAGCAGTCCAAATACGTCACCCAGGACAGGGAGGCGGGGGCTGGATCTGAGGCAAAGCTTGGGCCTCGTAGAACCAAGAGGCACGGCCACCACAGCCAGGAAAAAGAAAGAGTAGCCGGCGCAGCTCCTGTAGAATCCCCAGCAGAGAAGGAAAAGAGTGAGGGACCTCTCTGCAGGAAAGTGGACATGTGGGTGGACTTTGACCAACTGGGCTGGAGCGAGTGGATCGTCTATCCCAAGCGCTACAACGCCTACCGCTGTGAGGGGAGCTGTCCTTCACCAGTCGATGAGACCTTCACACCGACTAACCACGCATACATGCAGGTAAGATTGTTGAAGAGTGCAATGTTGTTGTTTTAAACTTTTGGTTCACTGTAATTATTTCTACCATAATCTATATAATCTGGATGTTGATTGTAACCCAGTTTCTTTCTCTCTTTCTCTCTCTCCAGAGTCTTCTGAAGCTTCATCATCCAGACAAGGTCCCATGCCCATCCTGTGTGCCAACCCGCCTGGAATCACTGTCCATGCTGTACTTTGAGAACGGAAAGATGGTGATGAGGCACCACGAGGGCATGGTGGTGCAAGAGTGCGGCTGCCATTGAGAAGGGATCTTATGCCCTTGTATAGCCACTAACTAGGCCTATACCTATAGGTCTACAGAGAACTGTGTCTGCCAGCTAACCCATAGCCTGATTGTGGTCTGAAGCCACATGCTTCAGGCTGCAGGCTTATGGAGCTTGGGAGTCACTGAGCCACTCGGGGCCCAACATGGAAGTACATGCACTTTACAAAGATGGCCAGTGTGACACCAGGCTAGAACTGATCACTGCAAAAGGGCAGGATGAACCCTATGCTGGACACTGGGCTTTGGATTCAGTACATAGCTGGGAACAAATATCACGGGTGTTAAATTGTGACAACAAACACATACCGGTACTAATTATGGGCAGTTCCCACTGAATGTATTTATGCCATGTCAGATAACACTGCTCCTTAGGATTCTTCTGGGTTTTGATCAGGTCAAACATGGTCAAATATTAAGATGATGTTTGAGGCTTCAGGAAGCGACCCCTAAGGTGATAGATACAGACACCAACAAGACAAGATGCACTAAAGGAAAGCTGTGGTCAAAATGACCAGACTCCTGTACATTTTTGTGCGTGTCTCCATAAGGTTTGAAGACATACCAATGACTTACATGTACGTAAATGTGAATGAACAATTGTAATATAACAACAAGCACTTTATCTTTTCTGCAATGTAATGCAATTTTGACCATGAAATAAATTATTTCTTATATTGGTGTGTAATGTGTCTTGATTGCAAGTTGGGGTTAGTTCACTTAAAGAGAAAGAGAAAGAAATCCTTAATCATAAACCACACACACTCACACATAAAATGGTAAATGGGGCATTTATATAGTGCCTTTCAACAATGTGCATTACATCCACCCATTCTCACGCTTACAGTGCTCATCGAGAGCAGTTAGGGGTAAGTGTCTTGCTCAAGGACACCTTGAGACTAAGCCAGGCAGATCTGGGGATCGAACCGGAAACCCAAGCGGCCGCTCCTGAGTCACTGCTGCCCTGCTATGATAAATGAACAATTATGCAAAAGAGCCAGCACTGACTGCAAAATGTTTATAAAAACAAAATTCAATTAGGTGAAATGAACTAAGCACACACGTGGACAGAACTGCTCATTTATTTATCTCTGTCCTTATCTCTGACACAGCTGTTCCCTCAGGAACTAAACCTTGTTGAGGGAAAGGAGAAATATGGACTTGTGGTCAGTGGTGGGAAAAGTATTTTCAAACAGCCGAAATGTATATAGGGATGAAGTGGGTAATGTATGTTTTGTAATAATAATCAAAATCTACAAAGTAACTAGTAACTAAAGCTTTCAAATAATTGTACTGGAGTAAAAGTACAATATTTGCCTCTGAGATGTAGCGGAGTAGAAGTAAAAGTATTGAAAATTGGAAATACTCCACCAAAGTAAAAATACCTCAAAATTACAGTGCTTGAGTAAATGCACTTAGTTACTTTACACCACTGCTTATGGTTAACCTCAAACACAAACACACAGTATACAAAAACAAACATTATTTACAATGCCTATTGCAGGCATAGCATCTCCATTCTTATTGTGGTTGTGTTAACCTCACAAAAAGGTTAGATGTAAGGGGATGTGGTACTTTTTATTGCTGTTTTTATGTGCAGAAGTACTGTGCAGCTTGTTCAGGTCTCTTCTACTTCAGTCCTCACTCCTCGGAAACAACTGCAGCATAACTGTTCACTGCTTTAAAGATACAAGTCACAACTTCGGTCATGATATCGACATGTGTAGAGAAAGGCAAATATCTAGCAGAAGCAACGGAATTATACCTGATCAAGAAAATACATCTTGTGCATTAGTCTTAGTGGATTATTAGAGCTGCTATTTTCGGCGCAGGACACCGCCTTAGATCTGCTATTTTTGGCGCAGGACACCGCCTTTCAAAATGTGTTCATGTCAATAGAAATGGATGTCTTTCTACTTTTCTGAAAACTCTTCTGTTTTACATTGTCTCCTGCCAGTTTATTACTCACAATTCCTTCACATCATCAATCACAATCAGCGTGGAAACACATCTCTGACTCTATTGGGACTCCGTCACTGATTTTATTTATGCTTAATAAATCATTCCATACATAAATAAAAATACTGTACAAGTAATTTTCAACTGTTATGTTCAACCCTTGGTCACTTCCTTGACAAAAATAGTCACAGTTGGAAGTTAAGCGCTCGTTAAATTGGCACAGACAATTTTAATTTAGTTTCATGCTTCGATTCCACTACTAGACAAATGTGAACACATATTGATAAATACAAATTGTTTTGTACTATTACAAAATACAGATATTTCAAACACTAATGCATCTGACAGCACAAAATAAAACAACTTGAGCTGTTTGTAATTTTCTTGCATGCGTCCATGACACACACAATAACAACAGTAGGAAGTACTGTGTCCACTGGCTTAGCAAGGCATGTTGTAGCTGATTCTTCAAATATCCATTTCAAACTGGGCATCTGGAAAAAAAAACACAAATGCTGCAATTTAGTAAACACAAATGCACGCGCACATGCACTGTTACAGTACATTCACCCTCTATTAACATGCAACCCTAATCTTAACCATCACCACTATACAGTATGGCTAACCATAATTCTAACCCTGCACACACATTTCTGACATCACAACGATTAGATTCGATTACGATTCTTTGGTAAGCAATTCAATGCATCATAAAATCTAAAATGTCACCATGATTTGATCATTTTGGTACAATTAATACATTTCAATACAGGCTTTTTTTTAATACATTGAATTAACAAATTTGACCGGAGGAACTGATATATATTTTTCAAATAATGGAAAATAGTAGTTAAAAGTAAACTTTATTTATAAAGCACTTATCAAAACAAGGTTACAAAGTGCTTTAAAGGTAGGGTAATTGGTTTTTCTTTGGTTAAAATAAGTGTTAAATAGCTCTGTCTGTATTCTGATAGTACTCATTGCTATAGAGTGTTTGTTCAGTAACAGGAGTCTCCATGTCTCTCCAGCTCTTTATTAAACAGAAAAATAGGTCAGGATACCAATTTTCTCCAATCAGGATAGAGAACCCAGACCGGATATAGATTAAACAATTGCAACTGGAAGTGATGACACAAAGAAATTATCAGACAAAATTGGAACTGGAATGCTATAAAAATTAAGCTGATAAATGGGTACTCTCTCCTGATAGGTTGAAGTTTTGCAACCCACCTGAAAATTTATTTTCTGTTTATTAAAGAACTGGAGAGATGGGGGGAGATTCCTGTTACTAAAAAAACAATCTATCCACCTGTTTCCGCGGGAATTTACTGGGGCACAGGCCCTATGCATAGGCCTGGTGGGGGACATATCCGGCGGAGGCACTGCACATGTATAGCCTACAACCGGAACTGACGCCCACACTCCTCTGGAAACTTGTGGATAGCAATGATTACTATCAGAATATAGTGCTCTAACCTTTTAACAAAACCAAAATCTCACATACCCTACCTTTAGATAAAATTGAATAAATAATATGAAATAAAATCAGCAACAGAATAAAAAAAACGATATGCATAAATACAGTACATAGTGCAATGACTGTACCTGTACTTTCATCTAGCAGGGGGCTGTGGTTTGAATCATTGTGGACTGTTTCTGGCAGTACGGAGCAGTCAGGTTTAAGTGGCCTGGTGACCCCTGGGATATCAGGCAGGATGGGGGGAGTAGACGCCAGGGGAGATGTTCGACACTGCAGGAGGAACTTCCTGTCATAGATGATTCTGGTTCCTGGGGTTGCAGGAAGTTCAGTCGTATGCAGGATTCACATAGGGGCAGAAATACAATGGAAGATATTTATGAGACTTTAATTTTATTTTTGACACCAGTTTCACCAGGCACTTAACCCATTAAGACCGTGAAGGGAACGCATGTGTGTCATTTTAGATTTCTTTGGCTATTCAAAAATAGCAGACCTACAAGCTCATAGCGGGCTATGAGCTTATAGATCTGCTATTTTTGAATAATCGTGAAAATGTGTGCAAATCTTTGAATATGTATATTTTTTAAAGGGACATTTTTTTACTCAAATCTTTGGTCCTGGGGGGGCCCTGGAACAACATATTTTGAGATGGGGGTCCGCGGCCAAATATATATAATTTTGGGGGTCCTTGACATGAAAAAGTTTTGTTCCAGGGACCCCCAGAAGCAAAGATGTTTTGTAAAAAATGTAGTTAAAAAATATATATATATTGAAAGATTTGCACAAAATGTCATGATAAAAACATTTCAAATCTACAAGCTCATAGCGCGGCACTCGGTGCCGTGCTATGAGCTTGTACATCTGCTATTTTTGAATAGCCAAAGTATAAAATAATTGTAAAAATCTAAAATGACACAGATGCGTTCTCAGTCTTAATGGGTTAAAAGTAATAATTCCTCTGTAAGATTTCATAACAGTAAATAACATCAAAGATTTAGTTTCAGAGGATTGTCATTGTGGCACCTCTTTGCAAATGTAATGCCATGACCAACTGTTTAAAATACCCCAGGTATTGGCTATACACAGCTGTTTAAAATACTGGTGGCCTCAATGTTTAGCCTACCTGAAAACACCTTTAAAATAATTTGTATACATTTTCTTCAATATAGAATGGAGCGCATATGAACATGAATAACAAAACTTTTCCTGACATCAGTTTCTTAGCAGTAATATAAAGGAAACCATTCAGTGAGGAAAATGTGAGATGTTTTTGGACATTTCAAAACAATATGTGAACTGACCTGGCTTAGGTTATATAGGGACAAGGTACAGTAGCATGTGACCACAAGTGTGAATGACCTACGTTATACGTTAAAAGCCTTATAAGCCTTATATGCCTTAATACAGGGGTCTTCAACGTTTTCAGGCCAAGGACCCCCTAGCTGAGAGAGAGATGAAGCAGGGACCCCCTCTATATTGTATAAAATTGTGTTTCAGATAAACTTTTTCTGCTCTTTTTTCCCTCTACACCTATAACTCTTTGCTAAAAATAGCCGATCTACAAGCTCACAGAGCTTGTAGATCTGCTATTTTTGGCTGAAGTTCTCCTCAGAAAAGGGATGCTAGGGTTCAAGTGGTTAATGTAAAAAAATAAAAATCCTATCACACAAAGATTTGGTGGACCCCCTGTAGTAACTCTGAGGACCCCCTAGGGGTCCCGGACCCCCTGTTGAAGACCCCTGCCTTAATACATTATAATTGCCCTCTATAACTAAAATGAAGAAATAGTTCATCTTATACTCAAGGGGGACAAGTTCAACGCCTGTGGCAGGTTGATTATGTAATTTGTCCATGTGTGGTCCAGCCCTATGGAATGTATGGAATGCATGTGCTCATAAAAACGTATTTAAAATATGGTTTTGATGCTCATATCAACCTTTAAGTGTTTTTCAGTTACGTTTATTTTTTATGTAAGATTGTTTATTGCTGGACCACACATGGACAAATGACATCATCAACTTGCAACTGGCGTTGTCCCCCTTGAGTAAAAACTATTTCTAAAATAAGGAGAATATTTAAGGTGTTTTTTTGTTTTTGTTTTTTTTATAGAGGGCAATTATAATGTATAACTTGAGTTCATCCTAATTTGAAAAACTGTAATAGTCAAGTGACAGTGAGCCCTTGGTCTGGCAAACAGGCAACAACTGAATGCACATATGTCACTTGTTAAAAGTTGCTAAAAGTTTTTATGTACATGTTAATATGATGTATCATGTAGCTACAACAGGAGCAACTACAGAAACATCGTCTTACGACAAATACTAGTCTACATTAAACATTATGTGGTCTGCCTCGACTTTTGGTCCTCTGAATTCTGACATTCACTAATATAAGCATATTTCCTGTCCTCGCGTTCAAAACACTAGTGATAAGCAGTGGTGGAATAAGTACGCACGTATTTTACTTAAGTAAAAGTACTTGAGTAAATGTACAAAAGTATTGGCATCAAAATGTACTAAAAGTACCTAAAGTAAAAGTAATGTCCCATTTCACAACTTTTCCAAAGTATAAAAATCTTTAGAAAATAGCAGATCTACAAGCTCACAAGGCATATTGTGAGCTTATAGATCTGCTATTTTCCAATGGCCGAAATATATAGGGTTGAAGTGGGTAATGTATGTTTTGTAATAATAATCCAAATCTACAAAGTATCTAGTAAACTAAACTTTTCAAATAAATGTAGTGGAGTAAAAAGTACATTTAGATCTGAGATGCAGTGGAGTAGAAGTAAAGTAAACAATACCTCAATATTTTACTTAAGCACAGTACTTGAGTAAATGTACTCAGTTACTTTCCACCACTGGTAATAACTTCATTATTAACGTGTTTTTTTTGGTAATGATTATTATTAGGCTATTCTCCCCATGGCCCAGCTGGGCTTACCTCCCGGGGTGGTGCTGAACAGAGTTCCTCCGGGGGTAGTGGAGTAATCCTGGGGCATCAGAGCCGCATCGTGGATGAGAACTCGTCTGGTGGCTGGAATGGCCTGACTCGTAGTGGTGATCGGAGCTCCTCGCGTTGACATGTCTGTTATAACAGCAACAGCAACAGCAACAACAACAACACTGTACCGTCCCAAAACAACTGTACTAAGCCTCAGTAAACACGCTTCCACGCAGACAAACGGAAGAGGCTGTCTGTGGGAATCTTTAACTTGGAGATCTGATTCTGACGTCCCGAAATCCTGCTGTCACTCGCGTTCCATTGAGCGACCACGTGTTCGCACGGACTCCAAAACAACCTCACAGGCTTCCGTGTAAACAGCGTGATCCGAGGGACGGACCGGCCTCTGATTGGCTGAGAGAGAGGGCGCGTCGTCATTCACACTGTACACTAACTGTACACACTTAACACTGACCCACTTTATGTAACCACACCAGCCCTGTGGAATGTAACGAAGAACATGTACTCGAGTGCTGCACTTTGAGTACAATTTTGACTTGAGGTACTTTTACCTTACTGGAGTATTTCCAACTTTCAATACTTTTACTTCTACTCCATTACATCTCATCTCAGAGGTAAATATTGTACTTTTACTCCACTACAATTATTTGAACATTTTAGTTACTACCGTAGTTACTTTGTAGATTTTGATTATTATTACAAAACTACAGTAACCACTTCAACCCTATATACATTTTGGCCATTTGAAAATAGCCGATCTACAAGCTCACAATGCTGTAGATCTGCTATTTTCAAAGATTTTTATACATTTGAAAAGTTGTGAAATTGGACATTCTACTTTTGGTACTTTAAGTACATTTTGATACCAATACTTTGTACTTTTACTCAAGTAAATTTTGAATTCCAGACTAGTAAAACATTTTAGTACTTTTTCCAACACTGACATTGGCCCTGGTGGCATCCCTATTTTGAGCATGCTATGTGGAATTTCTCAAACATGCTATGTGGAAATTTTCAAACATTAATAATCATTTATTTCACATTTAATTTTAGCTATTCCTGTACAACAAAGTAGGGCTTAATTGGTTAAATGGCATAGGCTGCTATAGTGGTTATTATATGGGGGAATGTAAATAATTGGATATATGCTATTACTAATACTGTATGCATTAACCTAAAAAACCTATTATTGCTATGTAACATTTTATGCAAACACCTATCAGGTACTTGTATTACTGGCAGAAGGTTATTTGGTAAAATACACATCATTCACGAGTCACGACAACAAGTAGTACAGTATGTCACATGTTTGTTTATTAATTTGTGTAAATGGTTTTGAGCTGGTGTACAGGGTAAGATGATCTATACATATCTTCACGTCAGAATGACTGATGATTGAAAGGCTTGTATACATTATTCACGTTTGTTTTTCTCTCTCCAGGACGATACAAAAGGAAAGAAAACGAGTGATAATAGCTACAAAGCCCCTACATTCCCCATGATGTGGGCACTTGCCTAACGTTAGTCTACATAATGCTTAAAGAACATCCATAACAACTCTATGAGGGTGCATAGCATTCTAATTAAATAGATTTTGTCATATATTTATACATATATTTTCATAAAAACATTTTTTTTTTCTTCTTGTGCATGTGCGCAGTTGCATTCCTTAGGATAGAGTAATATGATATTGCGTTTACATTGTCATGTATCCATTCTAAAGGAGTATAGGTGATCTCTATTCGTCGCAACAGTTTTTACATTTTACAATGCTCTTTTTTAAAATACATCTCCATTGGGTTAAATATCCTTTCGTATCACATGTCCACTTTGACTCCCTGTTTCAAAATCCTGAACCAAGCACACGCACGCGCACACACGCACACACACGCACACACACACACACACACACACACAGAGATTGAGTCTGTATTTGTCACAGTACAGAGCTTCAGACAAGCAATAACAGATTGTTCCGACTGGAACAGTTCACCAATAAGCCACACAAATATGCATTTTTTTAATTAAGCAAGCCAAACGTCTGCTCCTGATGGATATTTTTTAAATCCAAAATTATGATCAATTCATGATCAAGATTTGACATTTTCTGTGCAGGGTATATACTTATATACTTAACCAGTTCTAACATGGTTACATACTATTTTTTTTATCCAGATTGCATTGGATTACACAAAGCGTTTATTGCATGTGCCTAAATCATTTTCATTGTCTTTTTTAAGGAGCGAATGAAATAATAGAAACTGTGGGGTGTGAATGGGGTAGGTGCTTGAGAGTTTCTCTCATATGAATTATTCCATTTAAGTGAATTAATCCAACTATCCCTTAGTGTTTGATACTAATTATATCTGTTGTACTCAAATCTCAGAATAAAAGTGTTGATTACTTCACGTGGAATATATCACAATATTAGATACTTCTGTACAAAGAATTAAGCACAACAGCATTCATTGCAATACAAGGTTTGAAACAATTTATTGCAATGAACTGTATTTTTTGGTTATAGTTCACATTGTCTGTTGAATAAGAACTCATGCAGTTAATTGTTCATTGTATTTCATACTTTCATAGCACAATGAGAAGGGGTGCTAATTGTTCCAGCCCTCCTTTGCAGTTCTCTACAAAGCATCCCACTCAACTACTGAGCAGAGTCAGTAACGTTACCCTATGGAAGCCCATTACCGCCCCTGCATCAAATAAAAAAAACATGGTCATAATAGGTGAACATTTTAGCAAAAATCACACAAGGCAACGTGTTGTGAGCTTGTAGATCAGCTATTTTCGGGGGGTTTATGTGGTTAAAAGTTTTATTCTGGCAAGTAACTCTATACCTCATTTTGTTTCCGCACACTAATGTCACATATGCGATTGCGAGGCAAATCAGAATTGTGAGATATCAAGTGAGAATGTCAAGAAAACAAACTCATAATTCATAACCTTTTCTCAGCGGCAGAAATGGGCTTCCAGAGAAAACGGCTTCCCTTTTTGGTTGTACTTCCACCAGCTTCTCACCACATGAATGCACGCACGCATACGCACACTTCATATGATAACCTTTTCTGTCCCCTACGTATCCCCATCCCATTTTTCTGAAGTACTCATGTTGGGCCCCCGTTACTTTTTAAGAGCATGGCTCGAAATGAAGAACATTTAAATAAATAAATCAAAAAGGGCAAAGCTTGGATCCTGAAAGAGCAAAACTGAAAACCTGAGTGAAGTTAAGAGTGGAAAACAGGTGATATGTAATGTGCGAGATCACAGATGAGGCTCTCATGTACAGGGCGAGGAATATGTGCGAATGAATCTGTGCCTGAGATGTGCAACTATAGGCTAATTCATTCATTCATTCATTCGTTGTCTTACTCATTCAAGTTACGGTGAATGAATAATATGAGTAATATATACAGTGCTCATGTGATAAATATGGTGTTTATATATCCAGGAAATGTATGCTACTATGATAGGATTCATTCATAGTACTGCTGGTGGACAAAAGCCATGCAACTGCAAACAAGTAACATTCATTTTGTTTAGAAATGAGAACACTGCAAATGTATTCAGTGATACCCAAGTTATAGAAAATATACAATGGATTGTTTTTGTTGTTGTTTTTTACCAGATTTCAACGGCCTGACAGTCACAAAACGTATGGTTACTCCATCGTAAGACGGGTCGAGCATCGATAATGACCAATCTACAAGCTCACAATAGATCACAGGGTGACGCGTTGTGAGCTTGTAGAATGGTTGTATTCAATGTATTATTTTAGGCACACGGCACCATCGTACGACAAAATATAGATCAGGCTTGGGCTTGGGACGCCCAAATGAATATCAGACCTTGAAACTGACACGAGAAGATGACTGCAGTCAGTTACGTGTTTTTTACCCATCAGCAGAGATAGACTCATTCATAGTTGTCAGACAGTGTGTGAAGTGAACATGTCCTGGCTTATATGCTGCTACGTTACGTGCTGACCCATCTTACTCTGGTCCTTCCTCATCCACCCTGCTACAACAACATGGTCGTCATCAGACAGTCTCATCACTTTAATGTGTCATCTCTCCACTTCATCGATGTTTTGGTTAGTGGAATCAAACATCCAGCACAACCGCTCACTGCCAAATACAGAGGAATAAACAGTTTGCACACACTCAAACACACGCATGCACGCACACACACACGTTTTATATATGTATGTAAGTTTGTATGTATACAGTATATGTATGTATGTATGGAAATTTGTGTTTGGTAGATAATGTTTCTGTTTTAACATCATTTTTGTCAATAACTTTTATACTATTGTAAAACCTGTTTGTCCCTTTTAAATGGTACCCCATTTATAAAGAACATGCATTTGTGGGCAGCACAGCTGAGTATGTGGGTTGCGCCCCCATACTCAGCTGTGGGATTATTGCTGTGGTAGATACCATAGACAAACTGGCAATGGCATTCAGACCAGGCATTAATTACATACTGTCTACATGTATAGTCAGTGTATATGTACAGTATATTGTCTGTGCATGTGTGAGAGAGATTGAGAGTATGTGTGTTAGCCTCTCTACTTCTGTGTGTGTGTGTGTATTTCAGTGTGTGTGTGCATACGTGTGTGTGCATACGTGTGTGTCAATGTATACGTGTCTCCACAGTTCACGAGTCTGGGGTCAGTGTTAACAATCACAGTGCTGTCAATCTGTCTGTCTTCACGGCACCACAACGCTAGTCCCACTGTGGCATACTGCTAGAATTTACACTGCTAGAATTTACACATGGCAAATAGCCAGATCCCCACAAAGAAGGCTGTTCATATTTCCTCTTCCATACCAAAACCTGAACCATCTCAGGAACGAGTGAGGCGCTACAGCCATTGCAACACAGAAGTAGAAAGAGCACACCAAGTTTGAAACGTTCGATGTCGGCGCTACAGATGGCGATGGAAAGGAGTGTTGAGTTCACTGCATACTGACGTGAGGCTCATTTGCACTTCGTCCAAAGACTGTTGCACGACAAAAGCGTAAGATTTTTGGTCGCACGACGTGGTCATTCTACGCAGTACAAATGAGCCATTTAGGCTACCGAGAAGCAGGTCAAGATCATGGATAAACATACTGCGTGCCAACCAGGTTAAACAACAAGAAAGCACATGATGACCTATCTGCCATCTTAGGAAAATAAAAGTGTAGACATTTGTTATAGATTCCATTGGCTGCCACACAATGCTATCGAGCAACCAACCCCCTTTCCAGATAAAACATCCTCAGTATCTGAAAATCACACTTGCCCCCACCCCCCAAGGAACAAAGATATTCACCAAACTCAAACACAAACTGAAGGTGGACAGGTTCCAAAGAAACAACAGAGGAAAGCACAAAGCGTTCACAAAGGAAAGACATCAGCACACACACACACACACACACAGACGTTAACACTCACGAGCGGCTTTCTCATTCCAGCCCTGAGCACGCCATGACATCACAGGGGGCACGGAACCAATCATAGGGATGGGCTCAGAGCCAAGCCAGAAGCAAGAAACACATGCGGTAGGTAGGTAGAGAAGTATACACACACATACGCACACATACGCACACCGACACACTTTCCACGTAGCATAGAGTGCATATATCACATAGAGAATAATAGGAGAAAGGGTCCAGTGACGGTGAACGATGCATTGGTAGGCTCAGCGTAAGCGTATCTGTTTACATAGCAATCCATTGAGGGAGAATAAAGACTGTTGCTTTTTTGGCTGTAGTGTTGTCAGTCTCAACTTGCAGACACAAACCACTCCATTTGGGGGAGGGGAATGGGGTTTAAGGTCCAAAACGTGGCCCTTGGACGGGCCCATAACCTTGTACCCCTTCAGTCTGTAGATAATGACAGTTCAAAGGTCAAATGGCATGCACCAGCAGTCATCATGCGATTACAGTTGACAGGAAGCACTTTTTGTTGCTTTTTTTTTTGTTTGTTTTTTTCTCACGTTTCTTTTGTTTTAATACAAAAGTTATCATGCCCTAGTCTAGTTGATATTTTTTTCTTTAAAAATGTTACAAAACTACAAGTAGAACTCCATTCCTCTTTTTTCCGCCTCTTCTCATTTGTAGGGTTCCATGTTCTTTTTGAAGATGATTTTATTTGTAATTTTGTAGCTTGCATTTCTTAGTCTTTGTGTCAGTCGTCCTCTCCCGTTCTCTCATTTCTTTCCCCTCATTTTCCTCTCCGTCCCGGTTGTGTTTTTGCGGAGGATGGTTTGGCAGTGGATGTCCGTTCCTAAAAAGATGGAGAGACACCATTAAAAACAAAAAAGGATAATTTATGCTTCGGCACAAAAGTGGCGACATGTCAATCGACCGGAATGCCCTATTCTCAACCGACCCCTTAGGTTGACCCACATCTACAACTGCTCTAATGCTTTGTTCACACCGGCAGATATAAAGCCACAGTCTACTATTCATTTTCAATGGAAGCCAGTGACATGAAGGGATTTGGACAATTTCAGCACCATGGACAGAGAAACAGTAGGCTGGGCCTACTGCTGCTCACTGTTAGTAAACAGATTCATACCTGTAAATCATGTTATCTTCCTCTGCATTTAAACATGAGAAGATAAATGATAAATAGAAAGATAGATAAATAATAACTTGGGCCTAATTTTTATTAGCCTATTAGCCTTTATACAAATCACACCTTTTAGGCTGTTATATACCTACTGTACAAAAACGTGTTCAAACGTGTTACACAGTAATTGACATGTACAAGCAATAACACTGATATGCTGTGTGCCTAACGAGGCACAATATTTATATGAATGACTTTATTTAAAGCTCAAATTGAGGTCTTTAAAATGTCTCATGTGTTTCCAGATGACTAAGTAACATAGTAGTGGCATTTCGAGACCCACTGTTTACTTCTTTGACCGCCTGTTCCTGCTTCATGCTCCCGAGAGGATGAACTCAAATGATATTGCTGTGCCCATGGGATTTCCCGTAGCACCACCCATGGGCCAAAATGTCCACTTGCACACAAGATATCTCAAAAATCGAAAGGGCAGATTGCCATGCAATTTGGTGCAGCATGACGTCTAGGGGCTGCTAATGGGGATTTACTCTCTTAGTCTTGCTTCAGTTGATTCATGTGACACGCCACACAACACATCTTTGCCAAAGCACAAAATACACTTATATGAGCGTTATATGTGACAGCACTGTCCCAACCGTAACCACTTAAACCCTATGTACTTTGTTGTAAGTCAAATAGCGAACATAGTAGATCCACTAGGTCACTATGTGTTGCATTACAATGTGACCTTGTAGAGCTACTATTATTTTAGAATGTTCACCTGTTTTGGACAAATGTTTGCCTATTTTGACATGCCCAGAATAGGGACGCTAGGGTTCATGTGGTTAACAAGGGTTAGGAGGTATGAAACATTAAAGAAAAATAAAGAAAAATGAGCATCTAGTTGTATAAATGCCAACTGCCATGTCCAGTGCATATAAGCTGAAGCATGCCTGGTGAAAGTTGGACGCTGCACATCCATACTATTAAGGTCTTGGGACAAGAATCCAATAAATCCACCTATAGAGTCATGTGCCCAAGCACTGGGATGCTCAAGTGCTTGCTGTACTGTATGTCCCGTACCTGGAGGACTGGGTAGTAAGTGTTTCAGTGTTTTACTCTCCGCAGACTGGCACGCTTCACTGACTGAGCGCTCTTTCTCACCTCCACCCTCACCTGGAGCAAGGAGGGAGGGAGGAGGGAAGGAGACAAGACTCGGACCAGTTAACTACTGTAGGAATCCTCGACACGCAAGCAGGGCAGGAAACCGTTTTTTTTGTCCACCTGCCAGCCACACTGTACTGTTGTTACTGCACCTTTTTGATTTGGGAATTTCTCCAGCCAAACTAGATTTGCAAAGTAAATTTTCAGCACTGTTTGTATTCTTTTTTCTTCCCCTTCATATTTACATTGTTTTCCCTATAGGCTCTATGTAGAGCAGCCTAATGACTAATGACTAATGAAGGCTCTGTTCCATTCTGGTCAAACAGAGTGAGGGTGCTGATGTTGTGCATGTTGGCTCACTGGAAACACTCTGCTACACCAGTGGGTCTAAAATTGGGGTTCAGGGACCCTCATGGTTCCTTGAGGGGGTTCCAAATGGCCTCTTACGTGTGTGTAACTCTGAGAGTGTACAAATGGAACCAAATGGACCCGTAAGGGTCCATTTGGTTCCATTTGTACACTCTCAGAGTTATGGTGGTCGTGGAAATTAAAAAGTCTGAGAACCACTGTGCTACTCTAAACGAACAGAGCCTTCATTAGTATCATTGGTAACACCTGTGAAGGAAGTGATAATATGGCTGCTGTGCATAGAGCCTATTTAGTTGTTGTCAATACCTCATGTGTACTGTGATTCCTGTCACTGCCACTGGAGGGTGTCAATGTGCCGCAAGACACAGAGAGCAACTCTTTCAACATGAAATGCTGCATTCAAGTTCAGGAGAGTTTGGAGAAGGCAATTCTCTTGAATGCTGCCTTCGGGTACGGCATGGAAAGGGGTCATTTGCATTTCTTTCACCGTAGAAAATGCTGAATTGGTGGTCTGGAGAGGGCACTTTTTACAGACGGGTACAAGGGCAAGGGCTCAAGCCCCCTTTGATGTCTATGACTGCATGTGCCTGGCAGGGAAGCGAACCCAGACCTCTGCAGTGGTGGGCGGATTTACCTCTACCCCACCCAGACATCCTCCATGCTCATCCGTTTTGAAAAGGCTCATCATAATTGTCTGAAATTCATAGTTCAACATCTTGAAAAGACTGTTTTTTTTTAAACAATTTTCATTTTAATACTTAATTATTCCTAAAATAATACTTTACAAAGTTTACATTGTTAATTTTGGGCTTGCACCCATTAAATAAGAATACTCTTCACTTTTGGAAGTCTAATTTTGGAAGTAAACCCTGCCATTCGTAAAACATAACTTAACCTCCAAATCCAATTTTATTAGCTGTCAAAGTGGCTGGTAGTGTGGACACATTTACCAGCCACAACCAAAATGTATAATCATTTGGGTGGTGGCTGGTAATGGTATTAATTTCCCACCACTTGTGTAAGCGTTAAGTGTACGTACGTACAGTAAACGTCTTCTTGCACTGGCTACGTCTCTGTGTCTACAGTATATGAATATGGCTGAATGTAAATAATGTAAAAACAACTTCTAGGGCTGGGCAATATCGATATTATATCAATATCGTGATATGAGACTAGATATCGTCTGGGATTTTGGATATCGTAATATTGCAATATGGCAATATAAATGTCAGGAGTGATTTGCGACAGAAGGGTACCTAACCAGCAAGAGTGAAAGGGAAGGTGTATGAGACCAGCTATGCTGTACGGTTTGGAGACGGTGGCACTGACAAAAACACAGGCTAGAAGTGGCAGAACTGAAGATAAGGCAAGCTTTTTCATTGGGAGTGACGAGGATGGACAGGATCAGGAATGAATAAGTATATTAGAGGGACAGCCCAATTTGGAAGGTTTGGGGATTAAGTAATCGAGACGAGGTTGAGATGGTTTGGAAATGGACAGATGATGTCTATACTGGGAGACAGATGCTGAAGATGGAGCTGCCACGCAAGAGGAAAAGAGGAAGGCTTTATGGATGCTGTGAGAGAGGACATGCAGGTGGCTGGAGTGACCGAGGAGGAAGATTCAGAACCGCTGTGGCAATCCCTAACGGGAATCAGCCGAAGGAAGAATATTATGATATGACACAAGTTTTTCTTTACATGTTTTAAGCCCTATTTTATATATTTTTTAAAATTGCAAAAAAACAGCTGATAAAGAAATAGCCGATTTACAAGCAAACAAGCTCGTTGTGAGCTTGTACTGTAGTTCTGCTATTTTTGAAAATGTAAAAAAAAATGTATTGTCACAATTATATTTTCATTGCAATGTCGATATCAAGGTATTTGGTAAAATAAATTGTGATATTTGATTTTGTCCATATCGCCCAGCCCGAACAGCCACTACTCACCTTCCTTGGGAGTTCACTTCCATGTTCATCAACAAAATGCTCCACAGCTGCATAGTCACCTTTCTCTCCACTCTGTCAAAACATTTATACATAATCAATATCTCACATTACTTAGATTAGGAATTAATTGAAATTAATGTCTCACATTACTTAGATTAGGAATGAATTGAACTGTTCTTTAATCAATGAATGTGAACAAAAAACAAAATTTTGGCTACTGGATATGGCAAATCTTGTGTTGCACCAAACCACACAACACATTCCTCTGATGACATAATCGAAATCAGCAATTCTGATGTGCGATATTTGGCTGCATTGAAATCGTCGATGGCTGAGGATGAATTCAAATTGAATGCCGTCGTTTGTATTCATCGTCACAAATAAATGAATAAACATGAAAGAATGAGATCAGGCATGGACACCCGGAAGTCTGTCCTCCAGGCACAGGAGGCGAGCGGGTGGTCGGCGTGACAAGTTGACAACCTGACCTTTTCCCGCCTCTGCTCCTGTCCCCAAGCATGTAGCCCCGCCGCCTCCCGGTGGGAGAAGGCCAGCCCCTGTTCAAAGGGCTGCGCGCCCGTTAGGAGGCGCCCCGCACGCAGCACATGTGAGTAACCCGTGTCACACACCGGAGTCAGCAGGGTCTCCTGGGCCACGCGCAACCCCGGAACGCTGCCGCTGCCGTCGTGTCCCGATGACGACGACGATGACGTCCTGGTCTGGTGGGAGCCAGCCACCCAGCCCTGCAGAGAGTCCTTGTCTGGTGGTAGGTAGGGCTGGAACGCCCCTCCTCCCACCACCCTGAATGGAGAGAGAGGGAGAGAGAGAGAAAGAGAGAGAGAGAGGGGAGGAATAAGAGAAGGATGTATTTGAAGTGAAGATAGGAATGGGGATAGATAAGAGACCAAAGGCAGAGGGAGAAGACCAAGATACAAACTGAGAAACGAGAGGAATGGATAGAATATGATCAAGATAAATGACTGCTATAGCAGTGCTTCTCAAACGTGTTCATGTCAAGGACTCCCAAACAGATATGTATTTAGCTGTGGACCCCATAAGACAAGATTTGTCAAGATTATTATTTTATTTTTTCCGGACCACACTTTGAGAACTAGTGTGCTATAAGGGCCACTCACTCACTCACTGATTCAGGCGCACGCACGCACGCGCGCGCACACACACACACACACACATGTTTGCATAAGTGTGATATTCGTTTACCTGTTGTCTCCGTTATGTTCGGCAGAGCGGCTCAGTCCTGACATCTCACAGAGCTGAGCGTAAACCTCCTGGCCTGCAACAACAGAAAGCCCCGCTGAACCAATCCCTACACCTCCTCTTCCCACCATTCCTCCTCCTCCTCCTCCTCCTCCACCTGCCGCCGCGGCCTCTCCCCTCCACAGATCCGACCTCTGACCTCCGAGCTGGCCATTTGAGTTGACCTTGGGCACGGCGCCACTGGCTCTCACCCTGTCCCTGTCGGCCGGCGCGCTGGCGGGTTCCGGCGGCGCCTCCCCTTCCTCACCCTCCCCTTCCCCCTCCTCCTCCTCCTCCTCCTCCTCCTCCTCCAGCTCCATGATGGAGCTGCCCGCCCCGCTCGCTCCGCTGGCGGGGCGCCCCAGACTGTAGGGCAGGGAGAGCGTGGCGCCCTCCGAGTCGTCCGCCCGGCTGCTGCCGTCCAGGGAGGAGTCCTCCACCGCCAGCGAGGGGCTGACCCCCGCCGGCCACACCTGCACGTCCGACATCTCCATCAGTGTGTCCTCCTCGGTGGTGGCCATGGGGGCGCACTCCAGGCTGGAGACCTCCTGCCAGTAGGGCTCGATGCCCAGCGGAGAAGGCAGGCTGTACTGCAGGGAGGCTGGGGACAGCAGCTCCTCCTGCACCAGCCCATAACCTGGAGGGAAGACAAGGGGGGAGACGAGAGATAGAACACCCAGCAAGCCCTGCAGGAGGACGGGGGGGGGGGGGGGGGGTGGAACGCGGGGGTGACTGTTTCTCTGACCTACGAGGCGAAACAGTGCAACTCGGCCGTGTCCCAATATACACCAGGAAAGAAACCAGAGGGTTTTCTTGTTTCGTTTTTCTTTTATCAAGTGCTTCGTGAGTGAGGTTGATGATTTAGGACCACTGACCTATGAGGGCCTTATGCAGCTGGTTCAGCGTGCAAGTGTGAAAGACAGACTGATCTTAAATCAGCACTCCCCACTCGACTACCCTTGATAAATAATTCCAACCCGGTATGTTTTTACATTACTTTCAGATTAAAAGGTGGTACACATTATCGAAATAAACTGAACAGTGCCCAGAACCTTACTGGAAGTAGTAAAAACATAGTCTTTCTTTCCTTGAGCTTCCTTTACCTTGTTCAAAGTTGACTTGTTTGGTTGGTTTTAAAGCAACATCGAGGGACTCTATTGGATGGACTCATTGTTGTTGTTTGGTAAAGGAAGCAGTCTGTTTAACCAACATTGGGACACAGCGAAATTGTGGTAAAGGGGTTAAAGGAGCTTATAAGGCGATGGCTGCATGGCTTTGACAAGTTTCTTAATAAATACGAAAGTTACATACTGTAGTGACAGTTACGCTGTGTTCCTTAACAGGAGGAGAGAAGAAGTGTATCTAGTGTTAGGTGTTGCAAGTGGGGTTGGCACGATATTTAATATTCAGACATCAAAGTAATGGTACCAGATATCCAACCCACATAAGTATGGTATAGTGGATTTGAGTGATATTTTTCATTGTTCATAAGAAAATCACCTACAAATCAATTCACATTTGTTACATGTGTTCATTTCTGACAATATATAGAAATGAACAACAGAAACCCTCAAGAAATAGGTATCCCCAAATCTTGTATGCCAGATGAGTTCGTTATTGGATTGGGAGTTTTGGTACCGTAGTTTAGTTTTCCATGTGACATGATAATGGCCCATGGACCAGTAAGAGTATAGTTTCATGTACACGTGTAGTTTTGAGGTGCTGGCTCAATACAGCAAAACAATGTCCATAAACACATCATCTTTATCCACATAATCCATTTTCACTCTTAGTGACAACCAATCAAGGAAGAGGCAAGGTGCTGTAGGCTACAAACTGTTCAAGACATGTAGATGAAGTGATTGTTTTTAGATATACGTTTAAGTAAACATAATACCAGCAAATCACAGTCACTGTACTATCGTTCCAACCCTAGTCACAAATCGTAGGTGTGGGTGAGCAGCATCTTGCAGTCACTGCAAAAGAAACAGCAAGTTGCTGTTGCACTTGCAGTTATACTTGCCAGTGAAAACATGCATAATGTATCCTCCCAAAAATCCCCCAAAATATTGTCTATGCACACACACACACACACACACACACACACACACACACACACACACGTACGCACGCACACACGCACGCACACACACGCGCATGCACACGTGCATGCACACACAACGCACGCCTACTGTACGTGGACAATGCCTTTGTCAGGAAGTTTGCAGGATGACTGCTATAAGAACCTAACTGAAGAATTGAAGAATTGAGTAATACTGTACAATAATGTATTTTATAGTATATACGTACAGTATATTGTTGTAATACATTATATGAAAATGTTTATAATGCATTATAATGTGATTATAAGTGACTATTTAGTCATTGGGTGTTTTAAGTAAAGTGAAAAATATATAATAACATTTATGCAAGAACAGCACACAAAGTGTTTCTTCCCGCACCTCCAGGAATGTCATTAACACCCGATTGAAACTGTGTGGTCAGGGGGTGTCATTTGGTTTCCTTAACGGACAAAATACACTGCAGGTCTGCAGTGTGTGTGAGTCGCGGAATACAGAATGTCTAGCTTTTCCTTTCCTGTTATCAGTTAACCCATTTAGACCTGAGGCCGATTCTAAAAACGCCTTCTAAATCCTGACCTAAGTCTTTTGAAAAACTTCAAATCTTTATTATATATATTTTTTAAATGTATGTTGCTATATACCCCAAAAGGGGTTCCCGTCTTGAAAGGTATAGTTACAAATCGGGGTTCCCGTCCTGAAATTAACAGGGGAGGCCACACTGCTCATGTGTGCAGCATGGCTCTGTGTTGTGTGTGCTGCGTTGCAGACGCACACTGATCTAGAGTTTCGGCCTATTTCTATATCCCATGGCGCCCACAAAGCAGCCAAATAGACAATAAACTGCAATCATATTAAACTCTCATCAAAGATATGATGTTCTATTCGTTTTTACATGATGGCCTGGGAACTACAATTTAGAGGAAAATGATTATTTTTTTATTTCTGTTAGATGCTCTGTTTGATAACACTCCTGTGTTCACTCCCTTGATTACATGAACTTTACAGATTTGGGATGTTTCATAAAAGGCTGATTCTAGATTACACTCTTAATGTTCTGAGCCACACAACATACAGTCAGAAACACACAGACAATCACAGTCATATAAACATTCATTGACATTGGCAAAGCTCATGCTTGCTAGTTTAATATCTTCTACATTGCATGTATCATAATTCACAAAGTCTAAATTTAAGATAAAATACAGAACCATATTTGTCTGTAGCATCTATTCTACTATTTATTCCAGACATAATACTAATAAGCAAATATAGGCCTGTTCATAGAGTGTGAAATAGCAGCGTTGTGAACACAATGGTTTTGAGATTTGTTGTTCTTTAACATTTGTATCTTTATTTTACATTTTGTTCATTTATTTTCTGTGCTTTTTGGCACAAGAAAAATCTCTTGTTTTCCTTCCTATGCGACACAGTAGCATTCTTAGTGTTAATTTAACTTTTAATGGTGTATTATAATGGTCCACTTAACACTGCCTGACATTCAGCCTGAATTAATGTGAATTTTTATTCTGTAATTATGAATTATTAATCTGAAAGTGCTCCCATTGCAGCCATTTTCTGAGATGGGTGTTGCTGAAGAGGGAGTGACGTTGTCAAGCAAGCGACACGGGTCAGTTAGCTTGCTAACTAACTGGCTAGATACGGTTAATGTATGTCAGACACTATAGCAAAAACCTGTGTAAGTACATTTTATGAATCAATGGACAATTAGTACACCCTTTATATTTGTTATTCCTGGTATTCTATTCATAACAGCTTGAATAGTTACAGTCCATCGATACGATCAAATAATGCTACCGCCACCATTGTCGTTTTGAAATGTCTGACTGGCTTTGAAATGTTTTATTCAAAGTACATTGATTGGTCTGGAAAGAAAGAAAACCCTACAAACGACTGAATCTTCAGACCCTTGAATTGTAACAAAGAATATATTCTTTTATGGCCACGGCTAGTGATTCAGGAGCTGGAGCCAGGCTACCTGGTGTCCTTATTTGGGTCAAATTTGAGACGTTTATTCTTATTTTATTTTAATTCCTGAGCTCATGATGTGAGTGCTGATAACATGTAACAGCTAAACATGAGTTGTAAACGTGGGGTTTTGTTTGTGTAAATGAACCATGCTTTCTAGACAATGTAGTTCACATGTTGCTGGACCAATGAGTTCTGATGAGTATTCTAGGCGGAAAAGAACAATTAAAGGACTATACTTCACCCAAATCATCATTGATGATATTTTAGTTTCTAACTATTTGGTACATGTAATGTCTTGTTGCATATTTATCAATACATGATTTTGAGGAATTACTTGTGATACCAGCATGTGTGTACAAATGTTGAATTTTGCACTTAACCCATTCAATCCGGAAAGCATCTGTGTCATTTTAGATTTTAGCTATATATATTTATATAGCAACATATGTTTTTCAGACAACTGTCAAAAATTAGAAGACATTTTTAGAATCGGCCTCAGGTCTAAAAGAAAATCATCAAGCTACCATAAACAATAACTCCCGTTCCAGTTTTTATAACAATTATTTTCCAAAAAACTAAACTAAGAAGAAAAAACTAAGACGTACTTAACAAGTTAATATTATGGTTTAACATTACTACAGTCCAGCCGAAAATTCATAGCCTAATGAACATTAAGCCTGAACCATACATACCTAAGAATAATTAATGGCGTTCATGAAAGACAAGTAATCCTGCTTTAAGTAGAA